>NC_135582.1:36288553-36373553 GCF_965152235.1 Eretmochelys imbricata
AATTGGGATTTATTCTGTCTACACAACTATGAGCCTGTTCAACAAAGAAAAGCAGACATGCTTCCTGGTGTCTTCACTTCACTAGAAGTCCTGCTAGCACAGGGCAGCATTCCAAATGTCAGGTCAGAACAAAGTACTGCTTTGCTGCTCTTTGAAACCAGGAGCTCATTGCTTACTGTTTTGTGTCTGGTTTCTGGTTTTCCATTTGTTGTTGTTTTTGGGGAGAGAGGGAGTCTGCCTATTTTGATGGCAGTTTGTGAATTCATGAGAGTGAGAGTCAACCCATACACTTTTTGCCTGACAGTCATACACTCGCAAGCCAGGGTCAATGTCCACATGCACTAAGATGCACGCTGGAGACATAACAACTGTACTCTCAAATTAAGCACAAGGGTGTTTGCATGCATGTTTAACTTACTCTACATTCTTTGTCCACTCCGGAGGGTTACTCATGGTCATAAATACACAGTTGGTCAAAATAGTGCACATAATAAGCATGCTGAATAATGTAGACTGAAGTCAAGGAATGTAAGCCATTCATATATTATATTATCCAAAAGACACAAAAGTATTCTAATACCTGGTTTAGTAAAATATGTAGTGTGTAAATATATATACAAGTAATATAACATATACTAAATAAAACTTTAAAAGTTTGCGTGTAATTTCCTCTATCTTAATTAACACACTTTCCGGCACAGTGGTTCTGTATTGTGAAATAATGTGTTTATCTTTCAACTCTATTAGGCTGTGGATTTAAATGAAATCCACAAAATGCTTAAGTATGAAAAAATATGAAATAAGTATAGTTTTTTTCTTGATCTGAACACAATACATACTGGCACAGGATGTTATCTTTATCTTCCCATATGTTTGTACAGCACCTAAAACAATGTGGACTAATCCTGATTTAGACTTCAGATGCTAATGTAATATGAATAACAAAAAAAATGGATCTCGGCCTACAATTTACTCACTTGGGTAGTCCCACCTAAAACCAGTAGGATTATTGATGAGGTCTACTCACATGAGTTAGGACTCACATGAAACTAGCTACTTGCATGTACATTGGTTGTGTTTTCTTCAACATTTGCACTGTTGCTCAGTTGAAGTTTCTGATATCAATAGGGTTGCATGGAAGCTCATTGCAGGATTGGAGCATGAATTTTAATTACATAAATATACTACTTAATATTTCAGTGGATTGCACTTTCTTAACTGGATTAAAGTGAATTTGCAGTCATAAAAAAGAATTTATAATACTCTATGGACTATGGTTATTTTACACTCCCCTAATATTACAAGGCTCTGAGTGATCTGAGACATTTGTAAAATTGGGTTGTAAGTGTGCATGCTTTACTCGTATATTGCCATTCCATTATCTAATGCTGACTATTTTCTGACAGTGTAAATGACCAATGGCTGATGTCAGGTACTATAAACATACTGCAGCTGCAAACATGAACCTTGCCTTTAGTTTATTGTTTAAAGCCGCAGTTCTGCATTAAGATACATTAATGTTGAGCCTTATGTGTGTGTGGAGCCGATGGGACTCGACACAGGCCCAGGGGTCAAAGCTAGCAGATCATGATGCAGGAGCCTAAGTTGTTACTCTAATATATGAAAATATCTTCCTTTACTCTGATTCTGATCACTTTTGGAGCACCTTCCACCTAATGAAGAAAACAATACCAATGTGCCCATACAAATAGCTCTTTACTTATTTAAGTAGTCCTCTAAAGTTAATTAGTGTCATCAGACTTAATGGGACTATTTGCATGAGTAACAGGATCAGACTCAGTTATTTCTTATTAATGAAGTCATTGGGACTCTGCATGGATGCAGGAGTCTTCCCACATAGAGCTCGTTGGAGGAGAAAGGCTTAAAGTTGTATCTAAAACCAAATATTTAAAATCTGACAGCAGTGGGTGATTCAGTGTGGAATTCTGTGGTTTGGGATGAGCTGCGTACTGCAGTTGTGACACTGATGCTTTTTAAGAGTGATTGGAGTATGTTCAATGAATGTATGTAGAGATACAAGGGCATTTATTTGTATATTTAAATGAAAAGTGTTATTTCAGTAATGATACTTTTTAAAACAGTCACATTTGAAATTAACCACTTGAAAAGGATATGAATGTACCAAAATCTTAATAGCAATTTTTCTAACAGGGTTGACAGGAGTTAAAATGTACAAGGCAGATGTGGCACTGAAACGGAAAATTGTCTTTCCTTTATTCAGTACTATGAAAGTCTGGAAAAGAAGAATATACAATGAAAGTGCAGTGTACATAGCATTTTCAACTCTGGCGCTTTGTTCCCCTGTCCTCAAGGGAACTGTCCACCTTGTAGGACTGAGCCTTTAGAAGTGAAAGTTCTATTCTGTTCATCACTTGTGGCAAGTAAATGCCGAATTTCTAAGGAAACAGCTGATTTAAGTTATCCACTGTTAATTTTCGAATGTTCTAAAATTTGTGTTATAGAAATTTTAATGGGATCAGGATTCAACGCATATAATATCAATGGGAAATTTTGTCATCAGTGTTAATGGCAGCAGAATATGGCCTTTCATCACTAAAATAAACATGTATTTTTATTTCATTTATATTACACATTTTCAGACATATAAAGACAATTTATAACAATAAAATCAAGTATTTAAGTAAAATCAAGGTTACCAATAAAATCAAATACATTGTATTGCACTCAAACATGCTAAGGGGAAATTCCGATATACTGACTGTATCTTAGCAGTTATCTTCCTCCACAAATGGTAAAGTACTGTATTCACTGTGACTAAAGGTATGATAATCTGACCCTAAAGAATTTAAATGTAATTAGAAAATCACTGTATTTTGAGTTTAGATTTTAAATAACAGTAGTATCAATTATATGAATTTCCTGAATAAGTCTGTCCATAGGCAAATGAAGGGAATAACAAAAATGCCAGCTGGCATCAGTCCCAGCAGCCCGAGACCATGAAAGAGATCCAAAAGGACAAACTCTGTTCTCAGTTATAGCATGGCTACCTTACTGACTTTGTCTGTGAACACTCAGTTTTGTGTATTTATTGTCATTTACATGTTGGCTTAAAGGACACACAGTCAGTGTTTTCCTGTAGGTGGTCCTCTTCTAGATTTTTGTTATTTCTATTCCAAATGTGTTTGGGATTCACTTTGATCTTTGATCCTGCCTGAAACTTCTTCAGGGTATTACTACAATTCCTTTCAGTCTTTGTCAAATTCCTTGACTCTGCTTTGTAATATCACAATATCGCTGCTTTCTAAGTTGCTTGCACTCTGTAAAAACTAGTACTTTATGTGATTAGAGATGCTGCCCTCTCCCTAACTTCCTCACTCCCACAAGGTCTCCTCTCTGGCGGGAGGTAAATTGGACCCCACTTTGGTGGGGGAGAAACCAAGCTAAGGAAGCTGCCCTTTCCCCAAGGTCACTGGTCTGGTACATATAGTGGGGAAATCAGGCTGTGAAAGACCACCCACGGGATGTGTCTGTTGTTAGGAGGGAGTCATGCTGACACAGATTGCCTCCCACTCCCAGGATTGACTTTCTGTCAGTTGTGATGGGAAAATACTGCCCATCTTAAGGTCATTGCTGCAGCAGAGTCAGTTGCCAGATTCCAATTCATATACAATTTTCTCCTGATTGCAACAACCTCTATGATTAAAAGTACTTTCTCCTAACTGGATAAGTGATAGCATCAGGAAGGGGGATGAGTAATTCTCATTAGTCACTTATGTCCATTCTTCTTTTGTTCAAAGAATCAGGTTGCTAGACATTTAAGAACAGATGCCAGTTGCAGTAAACAGGGTCTGAAGTTTACTCATTACTGCGAATGGGTTAGCTAGTCCTTGACTAGTTTGTCGTTCTAAACCTTTGTATCCAACTTCCTTGTCCCCACGTGATGTTTTGAGTTCACTGATGGTCAGAAATTAGCTTTAGGTTTGTTGAGGATGTCCACTACTAGCTTTTAGCATAAGATTGGGTGGGTTTTTTTAAACACTTTGGCTGTAGAATAATACAGGAAATCAGACAAGGGGTCAAATGAACATAATGCAAAAACCTTTTAATTGAAAATACTGCACAAAACCAAGCTGCTGCTATGGTATCCAAAAATGGAAAGAAAAAAAAGTTATTCTCTGCCCTACACTTATATTTCTTCGAGTTGCCTAAATGACCCTAATATATTAGCTATGCACTCTCTTTCCACATTAATTAACTACACAAGTGCAATTTATTTCATCTTCATTAGTAAGTGATGGGTTTTGTAATCACATATTGGAATCTACTTTACTTTCCACTCAAGGAGAATGTTAATTTTTAATATTGAACATGGAGCTGTAATTTAAAAAAAAAAAACAATGCTGCTAAGGGAAGCAACTCTAACTACAGTAGACCAGCAATGTTAATATCATGGGATTTTTCCAAATGAACAAGATAAGGGGCTGTTTACTTTTTCACTTCCTTCTTCTATTACAGTTCTGTGAAGTTCAGACCTCCCACAATCACCAAACACCAATTTAGTATGATGCCCCTGCTGGTAGAGTCACATATAGTCCAAAGCCTCCTCTAGAGGTTCTCTACCAACAATTTGTCTCCTATACTCATATTTTTGTAAAGTTCTCTTTTTGCTAGTCATCTTATAATATGGTACAATATAGGAAAAAGGGGACTTCTCTTACCTCTGTGAGCTATCTACAGTTTTGCCAACTTCAAGCATTTAAAAATCTTAACTCAGACTCCCATAAAAACATATTGGCCTAAAATTCATAAGTATTTTTTAGATATTTAGATCATTTGTAGTGTCTTCTTTATCTGCCTTCTGATTTTTTTTTAGTGGGAAGCTGCTCACTGATCCCCAGCCTATTAGTCACCTTCCTATATCCATTGCTGCCAACTCTTGCAAATTTATCTTACAAGTCTTACAGTATTGTGTGTCTGTGGGTTTTTAAAGTTTCATATAATTTCACAGTACTTGGCTTCAAACTCAGCAATTTTCCTCTATACAAACTGGCCACCACTCAAGTTGGGCAAAATTTTTTGGATGATACATTTTTTCACTTCAGCAGTTTACTTAGGCTGCTTGAACACTATTTCATTTAATTCAAATGATTTTAATAGATTATAGTAAATGTTATCTTTAATACAGTCATACATTCAAATTTCGTTTTAAATTGGTTTATTTTAGAAAGAAAAATGAAATTTAAATAAAAAAATCTGATTTTTTTAAATCATCAGTTTTTATCTCCCCTGAAAGCAGCAGATGCTGCATTGTACCCTTCTGCTTACTTGCAGGTATGTGGTCAGAAAGGAAATGTTGGATGGAGCAGTAATGGGGCAGGGAGGAGTCAGGTGTAGAAAAGCCAATGTGTAGGATTATAAGAGAACAGAGTACCAGCCTGTGGAGAGAAGTTCATTAGGGCAGCAGCAAGGCTTGTTTGTGAAGGAGAGTTTCAGTCAGACCATAGAAGGACAGAGCTGTGGGGGAAGTGGAAAAGCAGGGAAGATGGTTTATGGGAAGGGAGTGCAAAAAAAAAAATCTAAGCAGGAGGGACAGCAGAAGAGAAAGAGACAACTTGGGGGAGAGGGAGAAATGAAGAGGACAGAGGCAATAGTGAAGAGAAACAGAATGAAGAGGGAATGGGAAAGAGAAAAGAAAGGAGAGCAGAGAAAGAAAACAAAGCAAATGCTGAAGATAAAACAAACAGGCTGGATCAAAACATGTTTTTTAGAAAGAGAGAGCTTAAGAGAAAAAATAAAAATGAAAACCCTGAAAATAAATTTAAGAGAAAAAAAGGACACTGAAAAAAGTTGATGTTTCACGGCTTGAGAATATAATAAAACAAAGGAAAGGTGAAAAAACATGGTCACACAAGGTGAAACATCAACTTTTTTCAGTGTCCTTTTTTTCTCTTAAATTTATTTTCAGGGTTTTCATTTTCATTTCATTTAATTTCATTTCCTACATCTTTGTACCTGTTGCACATGGTTCCTTATGCATGGAACACCCTTACTAAACTAGTCTTCAAAGCCACAAAACTCTTTTTTCAAATTCTTCCTCAAGACTCAACTTTACTGTGATCCCTATAGGAGGTTTCCTCCATTCAGTATTTTGATTCTATTCTTTAATTATTGTTTGCTGTTTACAATCAACATTCAGAAGTTTTCCCAGATTTTTAGCCAGCTGAATCAGTCCCCTCTTTTATTGAGTGGTGTTTGCTATCACAAGCAGAGTCAAGTGGGGCTATCAGGCTCCTTCGGAGATGGTCAGGATATTCATTACCAGATCCTAGAATGTATGGTGCTATAGATAAGGTAAACTGCATAGAAGTTAAAGGGATGGCTTGAGTGAGTTAAGGGGTTGCAGAATCAGATCTTAGGTGAAGACGGAGAAAATAATAGGAGGAGATGACAACACAAGAAGGAGTCGGAGAAGGGTACGGTCAGGGTGAGGACAATATGATTATGCAGTTGGTTGGGGGCTGGAGTGTGCTTCTTGTGGGTTACAAACTCTTTTACAAATATAAATACATTATGTGCTAAGGAACTGCAACTTTATATCCACAGCCTTATCCACTTACTTGTCCACTTCTACCACAAGCATCTTTGAACTCTTTGCACACTGCCCCTTATGCATAGAACACCCTTCCTGAACTAGCCTTCAAAGCCATAAAACTCTCCTGCATATCCCAACTTTACTATGATGAATACCACAAACTGCCAGTTGAAGATGGGCTGGCACTACCCTGTTACCTACAACCTTTTCCATCCGAGAATCTGTTTTCAACAATCTGCAGGCCAATTTTGTGCCACTTACCTGGTATCAATCAGGTGTAACTCAGTTAAAGCCTATGGGGTTACAGCAGTATAAAAGTGGCATAAATCAGATTGGAGTCAGGCCAATAGCCTCTCAGTATAGTGTTGTGGCTTGATTGCTCTAAAAATACAGTGATTAAACTCTTAACCTCTGTCATTAATAGTTCATAGAATAATGCTACTCTGTGTAGACGATTACTCTCCAGCAATTTCTCCCAGTATTAAATACTGAAAGGTACAATTAGATTAAAGGATCAGATATATTATAATGAAAATAACATAATGCATTTACTTTCGCAGAGGGAGAGAGAGAACAGGAAAAAAAATTCAATTGCTCTACAGAATTTTGCCCGACTGTCAAAAGAGGCATCCAACCAGCAGTCTTAATAAACACTCACTTTTTTATTGATATAATATGGGTCCAGGTCCTCCAAGGGCTCGGACACCATTCCCGGAGGTATGTCACCATAAATAAATGGCAGTGTCTTTCCTGCTTCCAAGTCACTATTTGGCTTTGGGCCATCTTCATCATTGTCATCTGTATGATCTTGTTTGGGTTTTTTAGCTTTTTCTTCTGTGGCACGCTTTTCAATAGCTGCGAGAGATTCTCTAGTAAAATAGCAGAAGCTGTCAGGTCCTGGTGGTACCAGCAATGCCTGTGCCATCTTTTCATCCTGCAAATTTAATTACGTTTAGCCTCTTGCATAAGAATGTCCTACAAAAAAAATGCAAATAAGTTAGGAAAAATAGTGAAGGAAAAAACCCACCACAACTGGTTATTTAACACCACACCTAATTTTAACAGCAAAAACAAATTTATGCTTTCTATAACAATAAATGCTGATAATTTAAATGCCCAAGTAGTTACATCTCATATATTTTACCAAACTGATACCACCATGTGAACCAAACCTCCAAGCCTTTTAGATGAGAGGAAATAGGAATTTTGATCAGGGCCAGCCAGGAGCAGAATGGTGCTCCTAACTTCTGATCTGGGAATTGCCGCAGCATTAACTCATTTTAAAAAGACCTTGAGGATCTTATTTGCTAAAGATTTAATAGTTATTTTTAACAGAGAAAAAAGAGAATTATTATAAATATTTAGTTTTTACTGTTCTGTTTATTTTAATAGACACCATATGAATGTGAAATATTATTTTAAAAATGGAGTGAACTTTAGTGTTAGAAAAGAGGACAAAAGACTGAACTATCTGTCCATCCACAAAAGGCGCACATCGGACAAGGTGGGAAAAGCTCCTGTCATGCCAACACAAGCACTCCTCACCTTTGGTGTGGGTACAGTGCATAGCAAAACAAAACAATAGATGCCATCAATACTACATCGGGTATAATGCGAAAAACAGAACGGGGACTCCTGTTGATAAGCTACAGCAGATGGAAGAGGAATATAAAAATGGAGAGAACTTTTCTCAAGGAAAAGGCTAGAGAACCATGAAAGGTAAAGTAACAGTGGAGTCACAGAAATTCTGGAGAGGGCAGAAGACACTGATACAGGGTGAAAATGGTTAAGGCAGACTGTGAATTCAGCAAGCAACCCAGTAACATGCAGTGATGCTGAAACTTTTATTCTTTTAAGATTTTTTCATGCTGGGATACAAGGATATGGCCTTTGCTGATATCTTCCTGAAACAGCCTGACCAAGACACCTGCTTCATATTAATATACTCAGCAATAATAAGGATCGTGTTGTCAAATCCACACCTTATTTCTAGTCAAAAGGGGAAGCTGAAAATTGCTTTAACAGGCTTTCTCTGGAGACTGAAAACTGAGCTGCCACATTTGCCCAGATAGCTGTTTGAGACTCCCCTGGGCCCTGTTGGCTGAGCAACACTTTTCTTCCACACCTTACAGGTTTGAGCACTTGTCACTTGAGTCTGTTGACCTATGTGCCTTTTCCTTACAATTGGTCTTAAAAGGCATGATTCTTCTTAGGATCATTATTGGAACACTGTTCACTTCTGTTTGTTTATTTGGTTAGGTTGTTTTCATTTTAAAACACTGTCATTGTTAATATTATGCTTATAGTGCCCTGCCTACATTGGGAAAAATGTGTACCCCATATTATAGCAACTACCACCCAGGACAAAGCTAAACCAGTGGTAACAACAGTGTTAGGTTAGCGTACACAGGGCTCAAGCATTTTCACCACCATATCATAAAAACATGCTCTGAAAAAGATTTTATGACAAGGTGGCAAAATTTCCTGAGCCCTCTCCCCACTAGTGACGTAGAAGCAATGCAGCTGCATTGTTGATAGCTAATGCTGTAATATGGGTACCACAGGTGTTTTTAAATCAGTGTTACACTACGTTCTTTAAAAAGAAAAGGAGTATTTGTGGCACGTTAGAGACTAACAAATTTATTTGAGCATAAGCTTTCGTGAGCTACCACAAGTACTCCTTTTCTTTTTGCGGATACAGACTAACACGGCTGCTACTCTGAAATATGTTCTTTAATTATTTTGTGAAACACTCTAAGCCCAAGGCATCATTTGCCCTACGTCAGTCCAGCTGGTACAAAGAGGCTGTTGGACAAATACAATCTCCTCCACCTCTGGAAATACTCCAGCTGCAGGAACCTCTTTTCCAGGGACAGACCTAGCTCCACCAGCTCTGCATAGAGTTTGCAGGAGTCCTGGAACATGCAGCATTTCAAGATAAGGAGAGGGAAGACTGGGGACAGGAAGAATCATAGAATATCAGGGTTGGAAGGGACCTCAGGAGGTCATCTAGTCATCTAGTCCAACCCCCTGCTCAAAGCAGGACCAATCCCCAATTAAATCATCCCAGCCAGGGCTTTGTCAAGTCTGACCTTAAAAACTTCTAAGGAAGGAGATTCCACCACGTCCCTAGGTAACGCATTCCAGTGTTTCACCACCCTCCTATTGAAAAAGTTTTTCCTAATATCCAACCTAAACCTCCCCCACTGCAACTTGAGACCATTACTCCTCCTTCTGTCGTCTGCTACCACTGAGAAAAGTCTAGATCCGTCCTCTTTGGAACACCCTTTCAGCTAGTTGAAAGCAGCTATCAAATCCCCCCTCATTCTTCTCTTCCGCAGACTAAACAATCCCAGTTCCCTCAGCCTCTCCTCATAAGTCATGTGTTCCAGTCCCCTCCTAATTTTTGTTGCCCTCTGCTGGACGTTTTCCAATTTCTCCACATCCTTCCCGTAGTGTGGGGCCCAAAACTGGACACAGTACTCCAGATGAGGCCTCACCAATGTCGAATAGAGGGGAACAGCCATGTCCCTCAATCTGCTGGCAACACCCCTACTTATACATCCCAAAATGCCATTGGCCTTCTTGGCAACAAGGGCACACTGTTGACTCATATTCAGCTTCTCGTCCACAGTAACCCCTAGGTCCTTTTCTGCAGAACTGCTGCCTAGACATTCCATCCCTAGTCTGTGCATGGGATTCTTCTGTCCTAAGTGCAGGACTCTGCACTTGTCCTCGTTGAACTTCATCAGATTTCTTTTGGCCCAATCCTCTAATTTATCTAGAGGCATGATCAAGGCAGTCCTACACCCCAGCAATTCTGTGGCATTACTGGGAGCTACACCAGTCCTCAGCTGCCCCTGAATAGAGGAGGTTCAAACTGCTTCCTCTCTATTCCTAGTGCCAGCACAAGTATGAATCTAGCCTTCCCTGTTTACTAGATGAATCTGGAATTTTTATGTAAATCTCACTGCACTTAAGCTTAGTTACTACCGTTCACCTAAGATGCAATTCAGTTACTGGAATGTGAACAGTAGCAGTCAGAATTCAAAGAGAGATGGAGAATTTTAGACATTTAGAAAATTAAAATAAGTTCAAATGTCCTCCATGCAAAAAGTGCATTTAAAGAGGGATATTTTAAAAAAAAAAAAAAAAACCTGTAGGATTTGGACCAAGTAATAAAAAGGTGGCAACACACTTCCCTGAAAATCTGTTCTTTCACAGATAACAGGTACCATGTTGCAGCAGCTTCTGGGTAAGAGGGATGGTAAATGTTTATAACATACTGTAAGGACTAGGTAGGGCATTGGTTAGAGTCAAGTGCCAGGATCCAAAGCCAGGTGTCAAAGCTGAAGGCAGAGTCAGGAGTCAAGTCAAGTGTTAAAGTCAGATTGGAGTCAGAGACAGGGAATGAACCAGTGGTCAAGCCATGGGTCGAAGCCAGTGCTGGGAGTCAGTAGGATATAGGAACATGGACCTGGAGCAAAGCAGGAAAGAGGGAACCAGGAGCAGATGGGGATCTGGGATAAAGAGGCAGGAACAGATTGGGAGGCAAAAAACAGGTGACAGGGTCCATAGGGGCAGTTCAGACACCTTCCTGTGCCTCGTTCTGGCTTTAGTACATCTGGGCCAGCCAGTGGGGCCGGACATCTCCCCCAATCAGGAACTTTCTCAGCTGAGCTCTTGGTGAGCTAATGCTCTGCTAGCCCCCTTCTCCCAAGGTTCCAGTGAGCTGCCAGGTGTCAGCCATGGGCTGAGCACTGCCTGGAAGCCCAGGTTCAAGACATGCTATTCCTCATGTATACATCCCAGTCCATGGAGTTAGTTAGAGAACCTGATTTCTGGGTGACTACTATATCATAAGATCCCATCATACAAAAAAATGCCATAGAATATGTTGGAGTATATTTTAGCATGACATTTTGTGATATACCCTATTGCACTTTTCTCTCAGTCACTTTCCTCCATTAACTGGTGGCTGAAGGACTTGAGCAAAACATATAGCCACACATTTTTGTCCAGGTATATTCTGTTTTACATAAGTTTAAATTAATTTTCACTAATTTCTAACAGTGCTTTTATATTAGATTACTTCTGCTGCTGAGTGGATGCATTATATTTCTTTTATATGTGATTCCTTTTTTCTAGTACTTATATTTGAAACCTCTCAGAAGTGAAGTAAAATGTCTTTGAGCTGAAGACATGCCATAAATGTTTTTTATATCTGAATAAGCTAAACTAAATTGCCTGAAGGCATCTACAAAGACTTTTATGACATCTGAAGACAAGTTACTGGTGAAAGTAAAAGTTTCGGTGCAGAACCTTATAGAATCAAGAATTAATTATTTAAAATAATATGTCACCTACCTAGAATATAGATAATAAAACAGTGCTATCTAATTATTGCTATATTCTGTGCTACACCATTCATATCTTACTCAAAGAAATGCACAAGTGACAAAAATACTCAACTTTGTGATATTTGTCATGGCTCTGTTTTTGTCCTTAGAGCACTGGGACTTGCGTTATGTCTTCATCTGGAACCTAAGAAAAAGCTGACTACTGAGCTTTTTCAGTCCACTAAAACATTGGCACACAGATATGTCTTTGATTATTGTTGGCATAAGTACAAGACTAGCAAAGGGATTTTGTAAAATGACCGTACGTCCTCATTGTTTCCATTCTATTCCTTTATTTTCAAGGGCTTATAATTAGACAACTTGCTCTGGGCTAAATAGTACACTAGGCTTGCAGATGCGGAGACCCTGGGTTTAAGTTTCTGTTCAAAATGACAAGCAATAATAAGTTTAGCTATCTCATCATAGTCCATAATAGACATCTGTCCAGCTTACAAAACCGGAGTTGCTGCTATGGGGTGTTGCGGGGGGGATGGATGGTTGAAGAAAAGGACTGACTGCAGCAGTCACCCTCACTAACGCAGTGGTGCGCCTAGCAAGGGTTGTCTTTTTCTGCAGCTTTGGGGAACCAGTACATAGAGAATTCTGGTAAAGGTGACAGAGTCATCACACAGCACCTTCAACACAAACTAACAGCATACAGAACCCTGAACTAATGGCCATCCTCACATATGTGGATCAGCTATGGGGTGGGACTTGGAAAACAAGAAGCAAAGTACCCAGAGAGAAGGAGGAAGCAGAAGAAAAAAGTGAATAGAGGAGTGAGCAGGAGAGGAGGTCTACAAGGGGGGATAAGCCTAGAAAGAAGAGGAAAAGATTAAAAATGAAGTTGAAGAAAAACACCAAGGTGGCAGACACAACACCTTGTGAGTGTGAGGGGGTTGAGCGCACGGGGGTGCAGGAATGGAAGCAAATGAACTGGTGTGAGGCTGCTGTTTTAGAGGACATTCTTGCTTCTATTTTTTGTCCTGGGCTCTGTGGCCTCCAGCTGTAGCCCCACACAAAGCAAAAAAAACACCTTTGGCAGAATTCAGAAGAACTATTGATCTCTGGTAATAGCAAGAGTGTTGCAAGTCAGGAATGAGATACATCTCTGCAAATAAATGTGTGGAAATCCATGAATAGCACTTACTGGTCTATTCCTCAAGGTCTTGAGCTAGCCAGTGCTATTAACATTTTAGATTCACTAGCATCACCATTAAACAAAACTAATTACAAAAATATAATTTGGATTTAAATTTGTTTATAGATTTTTCATTAGGGATACATTTTTACTTGAATAGTTAAAACTTAAATAAAATATCCATAAAACTGTGTGGCTCGCAGAAACATAAACATAGAAATTTGTCATCATAGGATTCTTTATAACTCAACATCTAAGTGAGTAAAACAATAACATATGGCAGGTTATATTGCATAACACAGGCTTTAGAATATTGGAAGCAAGATAAGTTCTCTCTAAACCATGGTGTTCTGGGCAAATTCCAAACTGGGTAATTAGTATATTAAATTCACCCTATAGCCTCCTTTAGCGAAGACAACTCTTCACACACTTCTTATCCTAAACAACTATATAGGTTTGTCATGAACTATTTATTAAACGGTTCCTGCAAGAGCTGGCCACATTTCAATGGTGGATGAAGTTTTTATAAGTTTGTTGTAGACTCTTATTTTATTAAACATGTTGTAACTGTTTTTCACAAGAATTTTTAACTCTCTCTCTCTCTCTATATATATATATATTTGTACATAGTGGGACAATTTTAGATAGAGCAAAACTATATAGTTACTTCCTCCAGCAAAAGCCTTGGCATGTCTTTGTTACAATAATCAAGTAGCCTCTTTAGGATTGACATTCTTGTCTTTACACTTACTTTTAAAATTATTTTTTACCTTTTTTATAAATAGGCAAAATAAAAATAAAACTCCAAAAAGAAAGAGATTCATGAAATGTGACTACTGTAATCCAAACTGGCACACGTATGGTAATTCAGAGTTAAGGCAGATACTTGAAGACAGATCCAACTGAAAATATTCATGGGCTTTTGAGCCATGTGAGCTCCAGAAGGCCATGGATGTTGGCTCCAAAGCATCAGGTGTATTCAAAGGAAAGGTCAACCTGTCATGGAAGCTAAAAGCAGCCTGCAGCTCTGCAACCAAGATTTGCTGCAAAGCAGCACAGAGAGGGATGCTTCTGTATTCCAGTAGTCAAGATTCATGGCATAGTCATTGGCCCACACTTGCAGTAGTGCAACTCATTGGAGTTAAGTGTGAGGACTGGGAACACTGACAGGCTATGAAGTAGAGATGAACTGAAATGTAGCTTTGAGTATAGATCAGGCGTGGCCAAACTGTGGCTTGTGAGCCGCATGTGGCTCTTTTACAGTTAAAGTGCGGCTCCTGGAGCTGCCACCCCCCAACAAGACTGGAAAGCTCGGGGCTTCTGCCCTGTGGTGGGACAAGGGGCTTCTGCCCTGCAGAATGGAAGTTCTAAGGGCTTTGGCCCAGTGCGGGGGCATCGGGGCAGAAGTCCCACACCCCAGCAGGCACCGCCCCACGGGGCAGGTTGTGCGTGTCTTGCGGCTCTCAAACTTCTGAAAATTATTGTATGCGACTCAGAAGGTCAGTAAGTTTGGCCACTCCTGGTGTAGGTATTTGGCTGCATACAAGGTAAATTCTGATATTTGGCCTTGGACAAATATTTTTTCAAAATCCTATCAGAAGCCAAATAGAAGGATGTTCAGCTTCCTTTCTACTGTATCTGCAGCATGGTCATCTGGACCATTGCTTCTCCACTTTTCCTTACAGCCATTTCTGATGGGGCTGCAGCCCAGGTTGATGAAAGGTTTTGAGGAAGTTCCACTTCCTTCATCTTTCCCTACCATCTCCATCCACTTCCCATTTCCCCTGTTCAAGTTATCCTTTGAATGTTATTGCTATCCCATCTACCACCCCAATATTAGTTACCTCTTCACCCACTCCCTCTCACTCTCACTCTGCCCTCCTCCACTGTATCAGACAGTCCTAATCAGAAGTGAATTCAGAAACCCTGAAAGAATACAGGTTTAAGTGGTTTCAGGAGCTTTTTTTTTTTTTTTTTCAGGGGCTATTTGTGTCATTATCCACTCCTGCAATTTGTATTAAAACAGAAAAATATGCTTTTAAATATAGGGGTCCAGTAAAGAAAGTTTGAATAATTAGCAAAGATGGCCAGATTCTGATCTCACTTCAGTTTTACACTGTTATAATGCCATTTACTTCACAAAATGTACCCAGGTTTTATAATAGTGTGATTGAAATCTGAATCAGGCTTATTTTATTATGGTCACAACAGCAAGGTATTAACAATGTAATACATTCTGGTGAATGAGATTGTGAGGTTGACTAAATACTGTTTTTATTACTAGCATTCTGCTGCAATAAGTGGTCAAGTAAAACACACAAAAATGTATTATTTAATGTTTAAGCACAATTCAGCTTCTAATTCAGCTTTGGCTGAATAGCATTTTTCCAGCTATTTGGTATTTGCCCAAATGCTACAGTCAGACAACTGGGAGCCAGACTTTAGTTTGCTGATGTAACAAAGCTTTCCACACTTCCCATTACTTTTCTCACACTATGCCCATTCTTGCTTTCACCAGTTTCCTTGTTGCATTGTTTTACTTGAGAGATTGTAACTTCTGTGGTCCTTGACCCTGTATTCAAGCCATTAACCACTTCCTCACTTAGCTCACTCTGAGATTACTGGTCAGCAGCCAAGGACACCAGCCTTGATGTCTCGTTTGTCTACTTCTGTTCCAGTGTTCATGCTTTTTTCAAAGCCAGCTGCTGTACATGTAATTCCTTCCCCAGTATGCCATCCCATCACCTTCTCCTTATTCAGATCCCTTCTAAAGACACACTTTTGCTACATTGCCCCAAAAAAGTGAGTTAAAAAGCAAAACCCCAAACAATACTCCCCTGGGGGGACACACAATGCTATTCCTTTCCCTGATTTTCTAAGTGCATCTCTCTTAGACCTATCTTTCTACTAGACTGGAAGCTGTTGAGGTAAGGGGGTATTTCCTTTTTGTGGTGAACAGAACCACAAACACATTTTTTAGAGTTTAACATATGACAAAAAACTATGTATCTCTCTGGCTGAGTTGTGTGTCAGTGATTATCCCCATTCAGTGATCTCCACATCCAATTCCAGTTATCTTCAATAAAGCACAGATTTTATTGGCAAGTACAGAAAATAGAGAGAAAAGTATGCAATATAAATTGACTAAATTATATATATGGCTAGAGTAATTGAGAAAATATTTGTTAGCTAGGCTTAGGGCTTACAGTACAAAATGTTATCTAATATAGCTGAAATCTGAAATTTTCCTTTCACAGTATAAAAACTACCAGGGTTAGGTGCTGTGGTGGGCAGGGGGTCACACTCAGGCAGCTTCAAAGCTCTTTCTCCCTTTCAAAGGCCTTTTATGGTTTTGGTAAACCTTTTGGCAGTGGAGTCTTGTTAGCTTTTCCCCTCTCAGTTATTCTGTAACAAGAGTCCACTCTTTATGAGGCACAACAGCTTTCCTCCTAGTTAGTGCCCCTTCCTGGGGCTAGCTCTCCTTTTAAAGTTTGCTTCCTCCAACAAGAGCAGGCTGTACAGGTGAGTCTATTTGGTAGGGATTGCACCCAGAGGAGCTCATTCGCCTTCTCCTGATTGGGGTGGGGACATGCCCCATTTCATTGGCCTTTAAGAAAGCAGAACTTCTCACCAAGATAATAGAACCTCAAGCAAGCAGTTTTTTTGCTTGATTTCTGGCTATACTTTAGTTTCCTTTTATACACATTAATCAGTGAGTAAAAGTCCTTGCTGACTTGGACTGTTTTCCTTTTTTAATTATCATGCAAATCTATATAGCCTCTTTGTAGGCAGCCTGTTATGGGACACAGCTATAGAACACTACAAATTAGAATTAGCAGGTACTGTCCACGTAAAATCCATAGCCAGAATTTTCAAAATTGTGCTGAAGAAAGGAAAAACTTTCAGAGTAGCTCAGCATTGACCTAACTCTGCTTGTGTTGAAGTTGATGAGTTATCATTCTTTTCAATGGAAATTGACTTCAGTGGTAGCAGAATTAGACCAATGCTGACCATTTTTAAAAATCATACTATAGGTGATGCCTGAATAAGAATTGAGAAGCTTAACTTTAGGCACCTGTGGTATGATTTTCAAATATGCCCAGCTTTCATCTAATGCTGCTCCCTTTGAAGTCAATTCCCCTTGAAACAAGTGGCCAGAGTTTCAAACATACTGAGCATGTTGTATGGTCAGAACTCCTTATAATCAGGCGACTTAATTAGATGCCTAAATACAAAAGTAGGAGACTACTTTTAAGCAGCCATTCTTGAAAATCTTGGTCATTATATTATATATAGGTACTTACATGGCTCCTGTTGTCATAATATTTAAGCAGCTCATTATTTGGATTCCATGCACCACATCCATACTCAGTTTATTTCTAAATATCTGACAGTGTTGGTGCTATATCAGTCATCCGTTTGCTAAAAGGGGCTTTGTCCAAGCCGTGCAGGAATAAAGACAAGATGCAAGGGATCAGGTGAGACAGGCTTCTGTCTGGAGGGAAGGGGGTGTAAATACCCTCTCTCTCCTGGGTGTACATAGCGGGTCAGAGTCCCACCTGAACCAGCCTCTTGTGGTCCACCCCTTTTCTTCCTGCTAGCCTGGTAAATTCAATTGTGGTGAGCACATTTTCTTCAGTGATAGTCTTTTCCAAGTATATGCCAAGCTGCACTAAATATGCTCAGATGTGTTTTGGACTAAAAACATTAATGTATAATACACTACTAATTTCTAGTAAGCAGCTCCAAAATTTTCAGAAGCGGGACAAAAGAAATAAAGATTTCTATTCCAGTCTATGAGCACAAAAACTGATGTCAATAAGATGTGGCGAAAAGATTTTCACTCTGGTTTTAATGCCTAAATTTATGCTAGACATTATGGGTGCATCATATGCCATGACACTTAACCACTCAAGCATTTTAAAATGCTTCAATTATAATGTTAGGTATACTGTATCAGAAGAGCATGCAGCTTCTTAAACTAGGAACATAATAAGAGAGAAAACATTGTCAAGTAGCCTTTTTTCATTCCTGGTTGTAATTGCAAAAATCTAACAAGTTCAGAGAAATCCCTCTTCTACAATAGTGTGGTACAAAATAGTTCATTTCTTCTAGGGGGCAGAAGAAATTGCATGAATACGCAGCACTGCTTATTATCACCAGCATATGATTCCTCCCTCAAATTGCACATCATCACTGCAGTTTGTTTTCTTGGCAACTCTATTAAACCAAGAAGCTCTCTAAAAGGATCTAATTTTTTGCAACATAGGTATGCCATTATATACTGTGCAGTTTAAACAGTTTTCTCATATGACTTCATTAATTTTGCTTTGTGTGATGAAATTTTGTATTGGTCTGAGATTCCATTTAAATATGGGTTAACAATGGGTGACTTTGCTTGCTAATCTGATCCATGCCCCCAATCATTTAACAAATCACTCATCAATAGTTAATATCAAAATGCAAAGTGGTTTCACTAATTCATATAAAGTATTTATATGAATTCATTTGAATTAGCCAACCCATTTTGGTTTGCAAAACTGCTTTGGAAATCACATAATAATAATGGAATAATAATCAATAAAAGTAATATATAATTAACACTGCTGTATGTGAATTAGAAGTTTATTATTATTTGTATTTATTTAACAAGTCACACCAGACAACTATTTGCTTTTTTGACGGGATTTACCAAATTAATTGATGTAGGGAATGTAACAAGTATAAGACATTTTTATTTTAGTGAAATATTTGACACTGTCTCATAAAATCTTAGTTGAAAAATTAATTAAAATGGGGTTGTATATGAACAGTGTCACAAAGTTTGAAAACTGGCTGAAGAGTAGTAAACAAAGGAAAATACCAAATAGAAATGTATGAAATCTGAAAAGGTGGTATTAAGAGGGGTGATACGAGGATTGATGTTAGGTCAGATCTTATTTAATTTCCTCATTAATGATCTGCAAGAAGGTGTGAAAGCATGTTAATTAAATTTTATGAACCCCAGTCATGACAAAGAAAGAAACTTTAAGAGTTTGGAAGTGTGGGCAGGAAATCATAAATGAGATTCAATCTGAATAAATGAAAGATCATACAGACAGGGAAATATTGTCAAACACAGAGTATCACAGGGCAAAAATGGGGTTGGGACCATCCTAATAGCAAAATAAACACTTTGTGTTTCTTCAGTGTTCAGTTGTATTACAGACAAATGGATCTATATTGTCAAGGTGCCACCTCTGCAATATCCACCTCCATAATACCATGTCTGAGTCTCCACTACACTGAAAGGATGTGTGTGTCATCCTGAATGTTCAGGGTCCCCAGCAAATACACTGCCTGAATTAGTAACCATTGGGCATCTGCCCAGAACAGAATCCACATTGAGGAAACAGGAGTAAGATGATTCACAGTCAGGACTTCCTCAGTCCCCAAACCCATTTTGGACCCAGAACTGTGCAGAGAAGACTCACAACCCCAGGGGCACTAGGCCCCATGAAGTCACATCCCTCCCCCATGTAGGCTTGAAGAAGGGAGGAACTCCTTAGGCTAAGCCAGCAGTGGGGCCAAAGACTTAAGCCAGCCAGCAGACAAGCTACAGAAGCAGTTTCTGCAGGTACCTTTGGATAGTGGCGATATCATCAGACTTTTTTTTCTACAGTTTTCACTGTTTTATTCTGGATATTCTTTTCCCTTTGCTGACTGGCGCTTTGTTTGTGTCCTCCCTCTCCCAGTTACTTCTCGTCAGTCTCATTCTTCTCTTCCCCCAACCCACTTACCTCCCCTCCCTCAATGTTCCCTTCCTTTGTTCTTATTAGTGTATCCCCTCTTGCCTTCCCTCCTGACCAACATTTGCTTTATAATACATTAAATATATATTAAATAAATATAAACAAACAAAAACTCTGCTAATAATACAAGAACTAACTATTTGCAGAGTTCTGTTCACTCTGCTTGTAGGCTACAGTTGTTTTCCCCACACTTTACCCATCTTATCTATTAAGATTGTAAGCTCTTTGGAGCAGGGACCATCTCTTAAGGCTTGTCTACCTGAACACTTAGTTCATGGCAAGCTGGGGTGAAAATCTACCCCTCACTAGTCTGCTGTGCATTATGTAGCTATATGGACCCTGCTGCCTCACACTAAAAGTCACATAGTGCGCTTTGATCTACCCCACTTTGAAATGGGAATAGACTAAAGAGCACTTGGGAACTATTAGTGTGTGGCAGCAGGATCCACAGAGATGCTTAGTGTGCAGAATGCTAGTGTGATTGAGATTTACACCCCGCTTTGCTATAAATTAAATGTGCATGTAGACAGGCCCTTAGTGCATAGAGTTCCTTGTACAATGGGGCCCCCTGATGCTACTGAAACAAACAGTAAATACTAGTAAAAATTCACACAAACCTCTGACTTGAGATGCTAATTCCTGATCTCTAGTTAGCACTTTATCATCACTGGCTGTTCCATAGCAATGGTTACTGATGGTGCCTAAAGAGGGACCAGTTTATGTTCTGATAAGCTTGCTGTGACAAGCACAGCACTTGGGCTATGTGAGCACTTGGGCTATGTGATCCCCATTCCTGCAGACATCCATCTATAATTACTTTGATTCAGTAATTCAGCTTATGCTCAAATAAATGTGTTAGTCTCTAAGGTGCCACAAGCACTCCTCGTTCTTTCTTTTGATTCAGTCAGGCTCGGTAAGAGTCTGTCTGCTCATGATGCTTGCTTGGACAAAAGCCCTTGGAAAAGTAGCTGATTAGATTGGGATAGGTCTCTAAGGAAGTCTTCTCTTCGTGGTCCCAGACTGACAGGAAGAAAGCTTGCAGGTATCTTGATTCTGTAAAAGACTTTGTTGATCCTTGCTTTGTTCCTGTAGGTCCCCAGAAAGAAGCAAGAATATAACCAGGAAATTGATAAGATAGTAGTAAAGGTGAATTTCTTTCTTGAGGGATGCCAATTAAATGAACATACATTTTCAAGGGGTCTAAAAAGAGGTCAAAGCTTAAGTACTAGATGTGTTTGAGGCAGATTTCGAAGTGGAGGAATCTGAAAAAGGCTGGAGACAGACCTCAGTGAGTTCTACTGATCAGTGAGTTCTATTGATCATAGGACACCACGTGCATAAAGGAAAGTTTGCCATCCTGAACCTGGCCAATATAACTAAGCGGTTCAGGGGGACAACTCCAACACAGAATGAAAGCTCTCCCAACATCTTCAAGTACTAAATGTCTGGAGCAACTACCTAAGTTCCCCTGATAGTAAATAACTTCAGTAAATAACCTAATAACCAGAGGCTTCTGGATACTTAGCAAGGGTGATCATTTGCCCCAGACAAGAGGAAACATGGAAAGTAGTTGGGCAGGTCAAGAGAAATATTGTTCCTTGCTGAGATCTGAGAAGGTAGACTTGGCCTTACCTTTGTGTTTCTGGGCAATGGCAGATCTTGAAATGTAGGCACTGAACCTGTTGTTCTAGTAAGGACAGAAGGGCCACTTCTCTAGGTGAATGTGGAACTCAAAAGATTACGGACCTGGAGTAGAAATGCTCCTCTGAAGCTGAAGCTTCTTCAAGACTGTCCCAATTTGTTTGTATCCAATGTTTATCTGAATAGATCAAAATAGATAAAGGTCTGGTAAAAAAGAGGAGAGTGGTGTCTGCCTTCCAGTCACATAGTTATATGTTTCTCCAGTCTAAGATTGAAGAATCTTATGAAAAAGCAGCATGAAACACTGATTTTTTTCATATATCACATCACAGATGACTCAAACTTGTGAAGGGTCTCATAAAACTTTGTGTGGTTTTGGATTCCTAGGTACTCGTTAGGTTTTTGTTTAAGATTTTAACTGAAGCCATTGGGGTACTAAAGTATCTAGGGCATGCATCAAGAGAGGACATAGAATAACTGTATTTTCTCTATAAGGAATGTTCTGGTTTTTTATCTAGAGAATTTTAGGGTGCCACAACACCCTAAATAAGACTTTCTGTTTTTAAACAGGAGCAGATTCAAGGATCCACTCTAGATGTGGTGGAACATTTTGTATCCCTGATCCCTTTCCACCTTTTACATCCTAAGACATACCTTTATAATGGACTTTCTTTTTGTGCATCTCCTATTTTTTCAATCTATCACAAGGAACTCAAAGAATGAGAAAGTCAGTTTCCTCTCAAGTTCCCTCATTTCAAGGGGATTCCTCTTCACAGAAGCTGATCAGGGATTAGATATATCTTCCTCCAGTTCTAAGGCCTTGGAAACCTTAACAATGTGTCAGTCTAGGATGGGTCATTAGGCTTAAACTGTCTACTTACACCATCCAAATCAGTCCTCACCCACTGAGGTTGTGGTGCAGTAGTTTTTCTCCTTAGAGTAAGATTTCTTTCTGGCTCTTTTCTTACTACTTTTGACTTTGTCATTATTTTCTTTCTTGTTCTTATTAACAGGAAGAAACAGAGGAAGAAGATGGGGAATCCTTAGCTTGTTCAAAAGATTATGCTCCTGCCAAAATAGTCCATACCAGAATCCACCCCCTGAATGGGACCCACTACTACAGAGAGAATGAAAATGAGCTGCTGTGGCATAAAACTTGTAGATATAATAAAAGGAACCTGTGGTGACCGAAGGTCAAAAAGAGAAAAACGAAGGTGTGTGGGGGAAGGAGAAAGTTCCTGACATGTTAAAAGCTTTTCAATTCATCTTTGTATTTTATTTGGTCATTATTTGTTATTTTTAATTATATGGGATCACCAAACATGAAGGAGACATTTTAAATTCAGTATTAATTCAGAATTACATTTCCCCAGAGATACAGTAGTTGATACTGATATTAATCTTGTTCTGTTTTGTTTGGCACTGTATTACAAAATCCATTCAGGTTCAATAGAAACTCAGCAAAACATTTTCAATGCCAGGTCAGATGAGTCAATTCACAGAGACAGTGCATTTTCTGAGGAGTCAGTACTGGCAAAGCTCCACAGGACAAACTTTAGAGCTGCCTTCCCCCAGCACAATCTTCACCAAGGGGAGAGTGGCTTTCTTATCACCACCTGCCATCCACCAACACAAATCTGCATTGGAGTTCAGCTGCCCTGGGGTGCAGTTTTCCCATCCCTTTACCCCTGGGGTGAATCTAGCTGATAGCCTCGAAGTGGCATACTGGATGAAATCTGATATAACAGTCAAATTCAGGACTGGTAGGCAAAAATTGTGATACTTGACTCTTGCAGGGTTAAAAATTCTGTGGAAGAGACATTATGCTAATAAACTGCTAATAAAATAGTAATAATTAATAATACTTAGCACTTATAGAACACTTTCAATTTTCAAAGCATGCTATACACATTAGCCAATTATTCAAACACTAAATAAGCTGCTAAAAATAGAGGAGTTCCACCTGCAACCAGTGGAAGGTGAACAATTGTAACAAAGATTACAGTAAAGCTGAGTAAAGTTCAGCAAATCTTTATTTTGAGTTAGAGTGCAAAGCAGTCATATGGTATCTTCCTCCACACTTAACCCCCTGGCACATCCACTGCGCTCCCTATTTATAGTTACCTGCTACCCAATTAACAAGTTATTAAACCTAACATCTGCATTGGCTTTAACTTCAGCCTACTGCACTGTATCCATTAACACTTAACATTGCAATAATGGGTCACTGCAAAAAATAAAGCTTGTTGAGAGTATGGTGAGCCCTTTGTCCTGCAGAGAACAGACTGAAACTTTAATGGGGGCTGGATCACTTCAAAGTAATTTTCATTGCAGAATTGCATTTAATAGTTAATCTCAGGTAGCTGCTGAATTAAGCATCTTGTTTCTCTGTAATGCAGCTAATTGGAAGTACATTTAAAATAATGTTCTGCTGTGGTTTTTCTTTATTTCTTATTTTTATACTTTGCAAGATTTTAATCTGTTTTCATTAGTCCTCAAGACAACCTGTTAAAACTCCCACATTGGGCATGTCTACACTACACAGTTTTACTGTGTTTGAATATGGTTGTGCACAACTGAGTTAGCTGAAGTGATGCTGACCAGGACTTCACTGTAAGTGTGGACCAAAACAAACCAGCAACAAGACAGCTAATTGTGATTAAGTACCCAACAGTGATTGCTATAGGCAATGGAACAATGGCCTGGATAAGCATCCCCTTTGAGGAGTCCTACCCCAGCTATGCCTCTTATGGATTCCGCTCTTTCAGACTTCAGCCTTTCTCCGGCAAGGAAGAGACAGGTTGGGGTCTCTGACAATTCTAGGGTATCAATATTATGTCCCAAAAAGTTTAGGGTCAGATCCTCAACTGTGCTAGAACTCTGCTCAGTGCAGACAAGGTGTGGGCAGAGATGGCGGTGCCTCACCTCTGCATTATCCCAAGGCTTCCTAGGGCGACTTCAGCCATTATGTAATTGAGGGTATGTGTACGCTGGAGGTGGAAGGTGCAATTTCCAGTTCAAGCAGACATCCTCATGCTAGCTCTGATTGAGCAAGCACATTAAAAATAGAAGTGTAGGGACAGTGGCATATGTGGCTGGAGGGACGAACTGCTCCAAGTACAATCCAGTCTAAGACTTCCTGCTGTTTGTATCACTGAAGCTACATTGCTATTTTTAGTGTGCTAACTCAATCCGAGCTAGTGCTGGTATGTCTGTGTGAGCTGGAGATGACACCTTCCAGCCCCAGTGTAGACATACCCTTAGAGTAGACATAAGACAGTTCAAAATTAAGCCAGTTTGTAAAGGCTGCCAATAGACTACTATGCAAGTTGTGGATCACCAGAATGCACCCCAGCCAGTTCTCCCCAGTCACGTTCAAGCACCTTTGCATCCCCTTTGTGTTCCCAGAGCATTGCAAAAGAGACCACAGCATGGGTCAGGAGCTGACCCTCTGAGTTCAACTTTTAGACACGGAAAAAATTGAAGATGGTCATATACTCTTTGTGAAAGTTAATTCCACACTGGTGTTGAGCAATGTCTATGGCTCAAACAAGTAGCATTCTGACTTCAGTTACAAACTAACTGTACAACTAATGGAGATGGAGAGAGGTCCCAAAGTGTTAGCTGGGCACTGCTACATAATACTCAACCCTATTTTTAGATAAAACAGGTACAGTTACTCTGTGGGACTCACCCCCCAGATTAAATTCTCTCTTTACAATTGAAGATTACATAACATTAGGAGATTAGTAAATTCTTTAAGGAAAGACTGCTCAGTCTTCTCAACCACACCCTCCACATACTCTGCATTTGATTATTTTCTAATCTCTTTATATTCTGATACATGCAGCATTAGATGTGAAGACAAGAGTAATAACTGATAATGCTCCTGTATCCATTGCCTTGTTGCAACATGAGCCACCACAGAACACTGAGAGATGATAATTGAATGCATGATTCACAATTTTTACTCTCCTTTAAAAAAAAAAATAAAAACCCTCTATTTGAAAATCAATATTCCATCAGCTCCTTTACAGGTTGGTCTAAGGGAAGCACTAAAAAACGATCTGACAGGAAAAAGTATTGCTTATGTTTCTTACAAAAATAATAATCTAAACTCAAAATTATCTGAAACATTAAGAACCATAGATTTGGAATACTTCTGTTTTCCTATCCCAACTAAACTCCAGCAACTACTCAGTACAAGACATGCAGAGAGCAAACTCCACATAGCACAAGATGAATGGACTTTATTTAGACTTCAACAGTCATTGGGAATCAAGAAATATTTTTAAAAAACCAGGAAAACTTGTAGCAGATATTCTCCCAGCTGAATACCATAACTAACATTTGAGGGGGGAAACCCAAAGCTTTGTTTACCTCACAAATAGATATAAATATTCAATTTCAAAATTTCTATATGGTGCTGTGTACCTACAAACCATCCATTCCGAGGTCTGAATTCACTATCTTTTCCAACTTCTATCGGAAGATCAAGTTGATTTCTTGGAGGCATTCAGGCAGAATAGATTAGAGAGTCTATTAAAAGTATTAAAAAACAAACAAACAGAGGGTTGGAGAGATTTCTAATTGAAAGGTGTCAGTCCAATCTTGACCTGGTCACCCCTTTACTACTGTATGTTTGAACAGGCAAAATCTAAGGGAGAGCTGCAACTCCTCTCCAAAAAGTCCTTGTCAGTACTATATTGAAACTGAAGCAGCCCGGACCCCACCACACCAGTCAGCCAGGAACCCGGACCCCACCACGCAGGCTGGCCTTTAGCACACAGCTGAGCTGTGTGCTAACTGGGCCATGGGTTGAGAACTGCTGGTCTAGATAATGCTTGGTCCTGCCTTGAGTGGAAGGGACTGGACTAGAAGACCTCTTGAGGTCCCTTCCAGTCCTATGGTTCTATGATTCTCCCTAAGGGAAAGGGTAAGTCACACAGTGCCATCAGATGGGCCAGAAGAAATAGAAATATAGAGCAGAATGTCATTAGTACACTGATAAAATGCAACCCACGCTTCGTCACTGATCCCCCAAATGAATGTTAAACTGTAATAGTGACTGAATGGGACTCTTTGAAAAGCCAGAAGACAGAGCCCTGAGGACAGATGACTTATTGTTCAATATTTCCCACAGCAAAAAAAAAAAAAAAAAAAAAAAGGAAGGAAATGAACGGAGTCATTTTGGTGACTATCTTCTCCTGCTAGTGACCACTAGAATGTCAACAATATTTCATGGACAACAATATTGAATCTAATTGTTAGATCTAAGAGAATCAATATGGACATATAATTTTGACGATCAAAAGGAAGAAATCATGAACTAACAATATAAGCACATTTTCTATAACATACCCAAACCCAAACCTGAAAACCAAAGTGACTGGGGACAGAGAGAGCAGAGAACTCCAGATATCGTCATGGCTCCTCCACAACCTTCTTTGGACAATCTTTTCTCAAAAATGGAGATTTTGAGAAAGGGCAACAGTTAACTAGATTGTCAGTGTCAAGAAGTGATTTCTTAAATCCTCTCCTTGACAAACCCAAACAAGAAACCACAAACATGTTAAATACTTTAAATCATGTATTTATTTATTTAAATTGTGTTAACACATAGATGCTTCAGCCATACTGAGCTAGGCACTGTGGAAACAAACACTTTGTTCTTCCATATCCTCACTTACTTCAAGCACAGGCCTCAGAAACTGCTCTATCCAATATCTGGGATCCAGTCGTACTTTACATACCAACCTAAAAGTGCTATTGTATACAAGGAATACAAGGTGAGACCCTGTTTTGTAAGCAGTGTTCCTTATAATTCTGTGTTTTATTGATTTCTACAGCTTGTCTTTGAAAATAATTTCCAAATGAAAGAACATCATAATATTGTTATACACAGATATTTGTAGAAATGCTATTTAAAAATAATCCCATTTATCAAAGTGATTGCTAAGAGATATTTTTCTCCATTTACCCTTAGTGGCTCACTTCTAAAATTATTAATTATAATATTGAATTTAAGCAGCTTAATGGGGAGTAGTAACACAGAAGGGACATAAAAACTCTTGTGATTGCTTTCTTAATAGTCCTTTTAAGAAGTATATACTAAGAAAAGGAATTAATGTTATATACCGTATAATGTCTGCTATATCATGAATAATGTGGCCTCTGCTTTATTAACTGTTGGTAAACTCCTCCTGCCATATAAACACTCATACAACCTGTATTCCAAGAAAAATAATTGTACAGAACCACATTTCCTTAAACACCTTTTAAAACCTAGGAAATTACATTAGGCTTCTTAAAACATCACCTGTCTAAGCTGAGTATAAATTACTTGCATACTGTCTATATCCCGGGATCTCTAGAATTTGACAACCTGATGTTTTTAAATGCTGGGCACCAATATTTTTATTCTTCTTCCTAAAGATCAATATCACTTCCGCTGGGGACATAAAACACTCCAGATGAGTCAATGAAATATATACCTTGATTATAAGAAAATATACAAAAATCAGTTTTTGTAAAGAAGACATTGCAACACAATGTCATATTTATAGTAAGAGGCCAGATGTCAGGTTTTACTCTGTTTAAAAAAAAAAATCACACCATCACCACAGATAGTCAATTCAAAATGGCTTTGAATTCCCCATTCTTTCTTTTGCTTTACATTAGCAACAAACAGAGGCTGCAATACGATTTTGAAATGTGAAAATGGTTACACTGATCAGATTTGTAATGTGTATAATGAAATGTTTTGTCAGCTTACCTGATGAAAAGAGAACGACAAATTACAGCAAAGCCCAGCATCCAAAAATGATATGATAATATAATATGCCTCCTCCTGAAATTATCCAGATTTCTGCCTGCAAAGGTTTGCAAATTAATTACAATTTCTGCATTCTCAGTGGAAAAGAAAACACAGAGACCTTTCCAGAATCCTCTTTGCTTCTGCCTCCGCTTCCTGTTCCCAGTCTCACTCTATGGTACCCAACATATATTAGAAAACAGCTTATTAGGAGAGGAGGTGGGGGGAGAGAAAAGAAAAAGGGGAGGGGGGGAGAGACAGCACCTTACATGGCAGCTCCACCTACTGGCAAAGAGAGTGAATAAATGTAAAGCATCAATTTGTGAAGCTTTTTCTTCCAACCTACACTTGACTCAACTCCTACATAACTATGCTCCTCCATGCAAGAAATAAACAAACAAAACAACAAGATAGATGATTGAATACAAGCACAATACTGCCTAATCGTGTTTTAAATTTTTTAATTGTTTTATTTTATTTGAAATAAATGCAATTGTCTAATTTCTTTTCTTAAAGTACTTCATGATACAAAAAGTTATTGCTTCCATAAATGAGAAAAATACAGAAATGAGAAAAATGTAAATAAGACAGTGTGGACACTTGGATAGTCAAACAGATGTGTGTCACCCCTCTTGTTTTCATATTGCCCTTCTGTTTCATAGAATCATAGAATATTAGGGTTGGAAGGGACCTCAGGAGGTCATCTAGCCCAACCCCCTGCTCAAAGCAGGACCAATCCGCAAATTTTGCCCCATATCCCTAAATGGCCCCCTCAAGGATTGAACTCACAACCCTGGGTTTAGCAGGCCAAAGCTCAAACCACTGAGCTTTCACTTGCCTATCTTTTATTTTATGTATCATTTTTATTCTATTTATATATGTACTGTTATTACTAATATTATATACAAGCACAGACACAGAATGATGTGTGAGGGAGTGATCGGTCTCTGTCCTAAGTTAGAGGAGCCTCAAGCATGCTCTAACTTACACCCAACTATCTATTCTTCCCATGGGCCATACAGGCAGCTTGAGAATTACCAGGGCATAGAGATGCCTGAGCCACATCCCCTTTCTGCTGGTCACATTCCGTAAACTGGAAGCTAGGAATGATGAGGTAGGAGCTGCTATGACATCTGTAATTCACCCAGAAATTCCCTTGTCCTGGGGGGTATCCTCTAGCACGTCAAGCCAGCATTACAACTGCATCACACCAGCAGAACAGCACAACGCAGCAGGTGCAGAAGCAAGGAACTGGTCCATAATGTTGTCTCCATTATCTATAATCTATACCATCCATATAGACTCCAGTCTAGCACAGCCCTTTAAAATGTCTGTAACTTTAAGTATATGAGTAATCCTATTGATTTCTATTAGACTATTAACATATTCAAAGAGTGTAAGTGCTTACAGGCTTTTTTGAATCAGGGTCATAAAGGCAGACATATTTATTTCTGACAGTGATCCCAAAATAAAGACAGTACCAGTTTCTGTCCCCTTCTCTCTAGAGAAGAGGATGCCCACATAACTTTTATATATCAAGCCTACAGTTGTGTAGTTTCACAATTAATACTGATTGCCATCTTTCTTGGTATTTGTTTTGCTGTATCGAAAGGCCTGATGCAACAAAGAAATATATGCAGGTAGATCAACTCACCTATGTGGATATCTCATGACTTCACAGGGCTTTTCACTGGCACAAGGGTTTGCCTGCATGCATCTTGCTGCATAGGTCCTAAGGAAGCAATTCCTGATGTCCTTATCCAGGCAAGTCTCTCATTAATTTCAATGTGACTCCTAGGGTCTGAGTATGTAGACTGAGGTGAGGTGGGGTTAGAGGGTGAGAGTTCCCCTGGGTGGGGAGACCCAGAACCTGAGAGTGTGGGGGTACTGCTAGGGGGGCAGCACCCCAGAGAAAGGGGCACTGGGTCCTGGGAGGGACACGGGGGCCAGCGGTAAAGTGGATCACCGGCCTGCAGAGGGCACTCTGGTGGCTGGACGAGCTAATTCCCGACGACTACCAGCAGGAGGTGCCACGGGGTGAGTCTGAACCTTTACAGATGACAACCCACATCTGTCAGTTGACTACTTTCTGAAACTGCGAACCTACATGAGTAAGGCAGTGTATATGCCTGTGTATTGCTATAAAGATTGTCACAAAGTTACAGTGTGTGCCCTTGTTTTGTAACAGGTTCTAATCAAAATTATTGTAAAATTACTGTTAACTAAGATTGTTTAACGTTATATGTCTACCATAGGTAAAAGTTTCATACTGCCTTTTTCAGGGTCTAGATGCATACAGACATAAAACAGACCATATGTACAAGGGTCTCGAACTGCACTCATTCTATACAGTCTGTCAAAAATGTATGGGTTTATGTTAGTTAGGAATGCTAGTCAGATCCTGGGGCTAATATAATTTGTGGGATTTTTCTTTTCTTCCTCTATTACATTAGAGCCCTCATCACCCCTGCCCCAATAGCCTGCCCCATCCCTAATCCCCCTCCCACCCCCTTGGTCCCAGCCCAGAGCACCCTCCTGTACCCCGAATAACCTCATCACTGGCACCACCCCAGAGCCCTCACCTGCACCCCAACCCGGAGCCCCCTCCCACACTCTGAACTCCTCATTTCTGGCTCCACCCCCATTTGGAGCCCTCACTCTCTCCTGCAACCCTATCCCCAATTTCTTGAGCATTCATGGCCCCCCATACAATTTCCATACCCCAGTGTGGCCCTCGGGCCAAAAAGTTTTCCCACTCCTGCTCTACAAGCAGCTCTTCTCTGAGATCCTTGCTACTTACCAATATTAAATCTAAAATGGCATCACCTCTTGTTAGTTCAGTAACTATTTAGTGAAGAAATCTGTTGACTAGCACATCCAGGAATATCTGGGCCCTATCATTAATAGCAGCATTTGTCCTCCAATCTATATCTGGGAAGTTGAAGTCTCCCATAATCACACAATTCTTAGTTGTGTTTATTTAATTAAAAATATTAAAGAGATTTCTGCCAATATCCAAGTCGGATCTTGGGTGGCTGTAACAGACCCCCAAGCAGTATATCAGTGGAGCCTCTGTTAGCTTTCTACACTACTAGTTGCCATTGTTAAGGATATTCAGTAAAACTGAATTCAACTCTCAAGATCTTTTCTTTAGTTAAGCAATCAAAATTAAAAGAATCCTAGGAAAGCTGGTGTGGATAATCAATTGAGCAGTTGCATAACTAAGGTTTTATACCTATCTTTCTTACACTGGATAATTTTCCTTTAGTTTCTTTTATGAACATCTAATGCACAGTTATGAACAGAAATACATTGCCAAATCCTTGCAGATCATCAATCTTAAGAACATAAGAATGGCCATATTGGGTCAAACCAATGGTCCATCTAGCCCAGTATCCTGTCTTCTGACAGTGGCAAACTCGTATTTAAAGACAACAGCCTATGTAGCACAGACTCCCTGGACTCCTTAAACCCCTTTTTTTATCTTTTCCCTCTATCTTACTGAATATTCTGCTGAGAGCATCTGAAAGAAATGCATCTTATCCAATTTCTACTGGCTTAATCCAAATTAAACATTGATTGGTAGGATATCTTTATTAGCATTCTTTTGCTACCTTTGGTTTGTCTCCTTTTTTTCTTCCTACAGTGAGGAAGGAGAGGGTTCATAAATGTTGGTATTTTATAAATCTTGTCTCAGTGTTACCGTTGTAAAGTCACATGGCAAGGGGGTTTGTTTGGTGACCTAGGGATAACAATCTACACTACCATTTGAGAATCCTGGTTTTTTTTATTCTTAGCACAGTCATTAAGGTTGGTAAAACCACAGTGTCGTGAAGGCAACACACTCAGTGAAGTATCCCCTTTGACATATTAAGAAAGGTCAATGACTGTCTTTAAAAAGAAATTCAACCAATTTTCCTCATTGGAAAATTGGAGGCAGTTCATGCAGAATCTTCAAGTTCTGGGGAGAAGGTAAATCAGAAATTTAGCAGACTGCTAAGGGCTATAACATGATTGCAACGGACCTGTTGGGGTAAAAAAAAAAAGGCTATAAAATATATCTCCTTCTCATACCCTTCTGTACTAGTAATCCAAACATCAGTAAATATTACAATAATTTAAGTGTAAGGATTTAATAGGAACCTCAAACCCCAGCCTGCTACTATAATTTAATTGGTCACTGAGCATGGTGTTTGAAAAGTTACAAGGCATATACAGTATAAATATCACAATATTGTTGTTGTTACTTAGGCTCACATTACTCTTTACTTTTACTAATTGCCAACTTTTAAAATAATCCAAAATTATTTCAGTAATCGTGTTATTAAATACCAGCTATACCCTTACTGTCCTTCTATAGAAATGGTGTCGAGAGATAAGTGGCCTAATACTGATATCAGTCACAGTGTAATTCTATTGACTAAAGTGGGGTTACCCTGGGTTTTCACTAGGAAAGAGTAAGAATCAGGCTCAAAGACTTTAATTAAACTAAAAACAGTGTGCTTAAGTGCTGAACTCCAAATTCAGACTTTACACTTATTCAGGTAGCCTAGAATAACAGTAATAAAACTATAGAAGTTTGAACTGTGTTCTAATTGCTTCATTCTCCCTCAGAATACTATAGATGCCTAGTGATATTTTCCTACGTTCATTTAGTTATCAGAAAGATGGCAACAGTAGAAAACTTAAATAAGAGCCATCAATAGGCCCTAGGTCATGTCAGCCTAGTCTTCAGCTTTTACTTTAATCAGCCTATTCTGTGCACCCAGTAATACCGATCCTTTTTACAATCCAATCTCTCCCATGTTAACCACGTTTCATGATAATTTAATGAGACTTTGTAGTAGGAGAAATCTGTGCCTTCTTTGTCATATTTCACAAAATAAAATGTAAATGTGTCAGATTCCTTTAACCACCCCCCCCCGAATCATAAGGTGAAGTAATCACTATCCATTGTGACATCTGAGAATGCTGAGTTATTCAAAACAATCACTGCTTATAGTGGGTATACCAAATTCACTATAACTATAAATATATAATATAAATAAATAAAATAACTTAGAAATTGTTATACCAGGTCAGACCAATGGTCCGTCTAGTCCAGTATTCTGTTTCTAGCAGTGTTGTGATGGGGCAGCTGCCCCTCACTGGCAGAAAAGAGGTTAAAAGCAGCCCTAGGGAGGTTGCTCCAGAGGCAGCCAATCAGGGCCAAGCAGGCCCATGTAAAAAGGCTGCTGCAGGGCAGAGGAAGGTAGTTCTCTGCTGAGAGCCCATGGAGGAAGGAGTGTCTCTCTGGAGGGATGAGAGAACTGCCAGCACCCTGGACAGAGTAGTCCTGTGAGCAGGAACCAGGGGAGCAAGAGACAACTCCTGGCTAGATGCTAGGGTTTGCAGGCTGAGGCCCTGAGGTAAGGGCAAAGAGGATGCTGGGGCCATGAGGAAATGGCCAGACAATTTGCTGTAGTAGCCAATAAGGGAAGTGGCTGAACAGTGGACTGCAGGTCTCCTGGAAGGGGGGAGGACAGTGTGGCACGGCCAGAGGGCTGTGTCACTGAAGATGATGCCTTGGTCTTTGGAGAAATGTGGGTCCCAGAGCAGGTGTGATGGTGGTGAGGCACCACCTGAAGAGGGTATGCTAACATGCAGAGCTAATTCCCAGAACAGCCAGCAGGAGGTGCCAGAGTGATGAGTGCACCCCATTTTAAGTAGCCAGTATCAGATGCTTCAGTACTGGAAGAAATGCAGTGATAGATAATTATGGGATAACCAGTCCACAGAAAAAGGTTCTTTCTAATCCTTTCAGTTAATGGTTATCTTATGCCCTGAAGCATAAGATTTATATCCCTGATAACATTTTTATCCTGCCTAATCCAACTAGATATATTCTCATTATCCAACATGAAGTCTATTTAGGAATACCATAATAGTGTTTCAAAAGGTAACAAATTTAAAATTGATCAAAGGAAACACTTTTTTGCACAACCTATAATTAACGTGTAGAACTCATTGCTAGATCTCACTAAGGCCAAGAGTTTATAGTAGGAGTCCAAAAAAAGGATTAGACATTTTATATGCTTAATAAGAAAGAAAACTGGGAGGAGGGATGGTCTTATGGTTCAGGCACTGGACCATGACTTGGACAAGCTGGGTTCAATTCATTGCCCTGTTGCAGACTTCTTGTGTGACTTAGGGCAAATCATGTACTTCCATTCTTCATCTGTGAAATGGCAATGATAATACTTCCAGGGTATACTGTGAGGGTACATTCATTAGTGTTAGTCACTCATACTGTGGAGATGGAAGTCATAGATGTATCGTTGTTGTTTATATTTTCATAGCATTCACCATATTGTGCTAGGCACTGTACAAATGTTGAAAGAAGACAGTCCAGGTCCCAAAGAATTTACCATCTAAAAGACAAGACAGACAAATAGAAACAAACGCAACAAGCGAACAATTTGCAAAATACTATGTAATTTAAGACAAAGATTTTAAGAAATGAACAAATGAAGCAAACAATGCAATAGCAACAATTGCAGTAGTACTCTCAGAGCTAGTCACAGAATCTAATAATCCTCTCCCAGGACACTTATAAACAAATAGGTTCCATTCATATGCTTCCATTTCATTTATTACCACTGAATCATGCAGTTTAATTGGTCAGATTAACAGTAATAATCACTTGGATAGAGATGTTTTGTTAAGCAGACCTCAAGTTACAATTTATTTATTTGTAAAGTATCTTAAAGCTGTGATGGCTAGAAAAGGAATTGCTCTGCTCACTCAAGCATGCTCGCAGAGCTAGTTTCTATTAGCCATGCTGTGAGATGCAGAGAAATTTCTAACAGTTATCTGCATAGAAAATAGTATCTTTACCATTAAATCTTGCATAAGTACTTCTCCAAAAGAGAGAGAATGAATACTTGAACACTACTAATCACCTCTGGTCTCAAAAGAAAAATGACCTTTCCTTGGCCCGCCTTTAGCCATGAATAATATGGATATAGAAAATGTTAATTGCCTTGAGTAGCTTTTTCATGAGAAACATTAATGCGGACTTAATGCATTGTCCTGTATTGTAAGAAGGAAAGGTGTAGAAGCAGATGAGTAGCTAAAAGTGTTAAAACCCCAGAATACAAAGATACATCTTTAAAATAGCATCTTAAAAATAAAGTGCATTTTTAGCTCTGGCACTGAAATACGTGTGGTGTATGCGCTTGATTGTCTAGCCGACCTTGATCTGTAAGGACAGAATCAAACTATTTGTACAGTGCATATGAAACAAGACTGGCACTAGTATGTAGTGTTTCATCATGGAAGTCTAAGTAGAAGCAAATACAATCTGCTGTTGCTGGGCAAGGTAGGAGTTCCCATTCTGAAGAGGGAAGCAACAAGGGGATTATTCAGCAAATCTACACCATCTTTTTTTGCTCTATATTCACTGCATCAGCATGACAGGGAAACTAAAAGTGGCATTAACAATTCAAGCATTAGGTAGCCAAGAATGGAGTAACTGGCTTTTAGATTTTGAAAATATAGAAATTTAGATTAGAAAATATTGTGATTAGAAAATATTCCAGGCAGTAGCTTTTCTTTAATCAACGCAAGTTCTTTTTTTCCTCCCATTTTATCTTAAGGTTGAAGTGAAATACTGGCCAATGTGTTGTAAACTTGGACATAGGCTAATGCACACTACAAATATCTATTTTTTGGAACCAGGGAAGAGTAATTTAAAAAAAAAAAGTTGTGATAGCTGACATGTAGCAGAGATGGCCAGCATAATTTCCACTGCTGGTTTGGGATACAGGGACTTTAGCATGATCATCCATCAGGCATGCTACCCTTCTGGCTTTGCTTCCTGCATGGACATGAGGGAGGGTGGATTGCTAGATCTTCCCAATCCTGCTTACTCTTTCCTGCCAGAGGGAGTGGAATGGGGGTAAACCCCCCTGGCCTAGGTTGCATATTGCTTAAGAGAACCAGCCTCTTAAATCATACCTGGTTCCTTTCCTGCCCAGGGAAGACAGCTGAGGTGACCCCCCCCACCCAGACAGGACTGTCAGGGCAACAGTATTGCCCACTGAGCCAGACAAGTGAGACACTCAGTAAGAAGAGGGAGCAGAAAACAGAGACCTTAACTTTTTGCCTCTGGCTTTTCTCAGCCTATCTCCCCCTCTGTAGACCAGAGGGGCAGCAGCCATCACAGATGCCTCAGAAGGGGAAGAGCAGTTCAGGGGATAATCTCCCCAATAATTAAGCAGCACTCTGGGATGCAGCTGGGAATCAGACACACTGTTGAACTGAATTGTTAGTCAAACTATTTGAAATAAAATCTGACATTTCCCTCAGAAAAGCTCTGCAACAGGCAAATCTGCTTGAGCAACCAACCACTGTGGAAGGAAAAAAAACTGGTGGGAACTTTAAGAACATTTCCCTGTTGCCAGTGACTGACCAGTCTGGTTCTGTCTCCACACTGCAGACAGGCTGGAGTATCATTGTAGCAGATCTGTGAACCTTATTGCATGAAGAAAGCAGATTTTCAAGTAAGTATACAATTTCCTTTTCGTTTGGTAAATTGTACCAATGGTTAACTACCTCGCTGTTAAAATTTTTCACTATTTCCACTTTGAATTTGTCTAGCTTCAACTAAAGATTAGTGTGTCTGTTTGGGAAACAGAGCAGGGAGGATGCCTTTGGGGAAAATAAAGCTGCACATCCAGAATCATAGTATTATGGTAGATCCCAAACTAGGGAAGTTTTGGTTTACTCTTGTGTTAGTGTGTTATAAACACCATGCCTTCAGGAGAAGACCTTGCTAACTGGAACTGTGGCTTTTTTGTTTCTTGTCCTATGAGTTATTCCATCAAGTTATACTCCTTTCATCAGCTGATTTGTCTGCTCAATTCGTATGGACACCCTCCAATAAATCCCAGTATATTGTGTTCAGTAACATTTACATTCTTTTCTTTCTTAAAAATACCACATTTTACATTTGCAAAAAGCACATTCAATGGCTTGTTGCTAATAGCTCTGTCCTGTCCACGAGCTGGGCACATTGTTTGTTTTTGTTGCCCACAACTGCTGTCAGCTCAGGATTGAAGAGCTGAATTTGGCTCTAGCTCTTGAAACACTCACATGAAAGTGCCTTGCACACCAGCTAGTCCACTTAACCAACATAAGCAAAATGTTTCAACCCCAATATAAAAGAGGCACTATGGCTAGATTCCCCACACATGCTGATCTATTCATCACATATGGGGAGATGGGGGCAGGTGGCTAAAAGTAACTTTAAGCTGCTGGGCAACAGTTCATTCCAACATGTAAGTGAGACCAGTCTGACAGGTGCTGGATGCCAACAAGGGACCAGATCAGCCAGGGACACACATGCCCTGACCACATCCCTACAGCAGAAGGGGGATGGTGTAGGACTTACTATGGCAGTTATATAACCCAAGGATTCCCCTAGGCAGGAGGAATTTCCCCAGTGGCTGAATACTCTAGCTTTGGGATTACTTTGTACTGGTGGAGAGGCACAAAGCAGCCCTAGCACTCCAGAGAATCAGGTCTAGGGTTTCAGTATTTGTTTATGGGCTTGGACAGGTGCACACTTGAAAAAATAAGATAAAGGTTCTGAATGCTGTAAGTTATTTGAAGCGTGTAAAAGGCAAGTGCAGACAAATCCACTGACTATAGAAGCTAGAGGCATACTGCTCCTTACACTTGATGATCTGTGCATAGGCTTGACAATATATTCAGTGGATAATGGTATTTGTTTTTAAAATTTGATATTTATCAATTTGAATTTTCAGAGTTGGAGGAAACAGAGGGTCTCAGGCAATTTAATAGTTGACACTGAGATTCAAAATTTAAAGCTGTTAACACAAATTGTCAACATTACATGTCAAAATATACAAAGTAAATATTTTTAAATCCACAAACCGTACCTCTTTTTCCATGGTAGCTGGAGTCTGACCTTTTGCTCCATCTCTTTTGGGTAAATGTTTTTGCATGATTTAATAGGTTATTTTATATGTAGATGACTGTTAGCCATGCTCTGAGATGCAAAGAGATATTTCTAGTGTATACTAGTTCTACCAGCATGCTTGAATGAGCAGAAAGATTCTTCTAGCTATCCCAAATTCAAGACACTTAATAAGAATCAGAAAATAATTTGTTCAAAGGACATTTTCATCCAAACTGATTACTATTAATCTGGTAAATTAAATCATGAAAACTCAATTGCTTGCAGGTGTTCTGGGGAGAGCATTATTAGATTTAGTATTAGCTAACAAATTTTAGTACATCTCTCAAAGCTATCACAATGCCTTTTGCCTCTCCCCTTCTAGCAGAGCTGTTTTGTTTTTATTTTCTCACATTATTTGGTTGTTGTAACTTGGAAAGTGTGTAGCCATTATGAAATGAAGTTTGTTGCCCATATGTAAAGTTTTTAAAAGACTGCATATTTGTGGAAGTTACTTGTGTTTTTATCATGTCAGGTTTCAGAGTAGCAGCCGTGTTAGTCTGTATTCGCAAAAAGAAAAAGGAGTACTTGTGGCACCTTAGACTAACAAATTTATTTGAGCATAAGCTTTCGTGAGCTACAGCTCACTTCATCGGATGCTTATGCTCAAATAAATTTGTTAGTCTAAGGTGCCACAAGTACTCCTTTTTCTTTTTATGATGTCAGTTTGTAGTTTCCAAAATTGTATCATGCTCTTCACAGAACACAAACACATGATTACTTTCTGAAAGAGATTCCACTGTAAATGTCATCTGATATGAATGCAAGTGACAAAAAGCAGGAAAGTGCGCAGAAGGATGAGGGTTACAGAATTTCAATAATGCAGTTACACAGCTTAGGTTTGGTGTGGTGGTCCAGTGATTTGTTTTGTTTTTTTTAAAGTTGTGAAACAATTATTGACTCACTTATTGTGGGCTTTGGGGAAGAGTTGAGTTTTCAGGATGGGTTTAAATGAGGTATGGTGGACCAAGTAAGGAGGGCATTCCACATGTAGACAAAGACTTCAACATGACTTCAGCACGTAAGGGCTTCCCTGAATAGGGATGGATTAAAACAAATACTGGCATAATTTTTGCATTTTTTTAAAAGAAGGGTATATATTTTACTTGCATCACACTCATAAAACAGCTAAAATATTTGCATCAAAGTCATGGATACATTGTCAGTCTCGGATCACTCCATTGACACAAAGCAGCCACAAAACTAGCTTAAAGATTTTCATCATTTGAGTGGTACAAGGCAGTCAGAACATGCCATCAGATCTGTAGTTTGCATTTAGGCAGAGACCAATGCTAGAAAATTTCAACTAAAGTGAAAATTTCAGAAATGGGCAAGAGAGACTAAATTATATACTGCTGTTCCCATGTCAATAAATGCATTCATTTATAAATGTGTCTTCGGTGAGTCTTTTCCATCTCTAACTTCTGTTAAGTTTTTAAGAATTGATTAAACTTGTCTTATTGTTGGGTTCAAAGAAAGCTAATAGATTTTTACCCACTTTGTGAAATAGGCCAGATGGGTACTGAATCCCTATTATAGATTTCAATGAAATATAGCTTGTGTGAAAGTGATTATTTTGTGAAAACTGCGGTCAATAACTGACTTAATTAGAATATAGACATCCTCTAGCTTCTAATAACATAGGCCTAAAGCATCAGTCTTGGATTTGTTTATTCTGGTTTAGCTATCTAGACCTGAAGAAAAAATTGTACTTAATGTGACAAACACAATGTACTTGGAAGAATTTCTTGCATTAAAAAAGTCCTCTGTGGAGGCAGAGCTGTAGTTCAGCACCCAGGACAGCACTCCTTATAAATAAGGAAGTAAACTACTAAAGATAAAAGGAACTCTCCCTTTTTTAGGTGCAGCCATAAAAATTAATTCCAGAAGACTGCAGGGATATTTTTAGAATTCTTTAATGGTGATACAATGTACAGTTATAAAATGGCTAAAGAATGCTGGACAAAATTATCTTTGGTTTCCTATCTTCGGTATCATAAACATACTCATAACCTTTCCCTTTTTTATAAATTTAACAATAGCAACAAAACACTTCCTGAACTACATTTCAGGGTGATGACAGTATTCTTTCATGTAACAAAGGAGGAAAGTGAAATCTAATCTGCCAACAAAAAAAATCTTACCCTTGACAGTTTTCAGTTCATGTAAGTGATGGGGATGAAGAAATGGCCTTATTCTGCTATCTTCACCCACAGGCATGGTCTCCTGGGTGTTCATGGAATGCATTATGTATACATGTTGCTGATTTGAATGGCAACTCTCTATCTCCAAAGATGACAATGCAACCCCAAAGCAGTTCAGTTACTATGTCATGCTGCAGCATTGCAAGTGACTAAAGTCCAATTCTCAAGTGACATTCATTGTTGCAGACAATGCATGCATAAAGCACAGGGTCAGAAGATGAAGCTTGTGTACTACTAGCATTTGTGGCCTGCTATACTTTTCTCTCCATGATCTCAACCACTTCTCTTCAGCTTCTTTAATGCTCTGGTGCAATGCACCCATCCAATTTTAGATGCATCTTCCCAGCCTGCAGCGTCAATGTTGAAAGTTTTCAAGTCCCTCTTGCAAGTGTCCTTAAACCTGAGCCTAGTTTGACCAGTGGCTTTGGAGATTCTGCAAGTTCTCCACAGAGGACATCCTTTGGAATGCATCCATTGTCCATCTGGTGCAAGCCAATGGAGGCATCTGAGTCTGAGAATAGTGATTAGACTTGATTTTGCTTTAGTATTTCATTATCAGGAACTTTAGTTTCCCACTTGATATTTAGAATACAGTGAAGACAGCGGATGTGGAACGGTTTAGCCTTCTCTCATGCCTGCTGTAGGTGGTCCAGGTCTTGCCACCAAACAGCAGTGTGCTCAAAATGCATGTTTGATAGGCTCATATCTTGGTCTTAAATGTCAGTTTCCTGTTATCCCACAGACACTTGGTCAGCTGGCCAAATGTAGTGGCTGCCTTTATGATGCTCAAATTAACTTCTCTGTAGATGACTACCTTATCTGATACAATTGATCCTAAATAGCAGAACTTGTGCACAACTTCTAGCATGGTGCTAGCTATTAAAATTTCTGTTCAGTCAACACACCTTGTGCCTTAGTCATTCACTTCTTTGAGTGATGGTGTGAGGGACTCTACTCACCACAGGTAGTGCCCCCTCCTTGCCATGCTGGAGATTAGGTTTGTGGGGCGAGTGCTGATGACTCTTCCTCCAGTTGCACTCTTTGCATGCTCTGTCTCTTTTGCCATCTGTGCTCCAGCAGCTGCTGCCTCCTCTCTGTGACTCAACCCTCAGGCCCAGTCACTCAGCATGTTTCCACCTTCTGGGGAGCTGTCATGGGGTCCACTCACTACAAGCAGCACTTCCTGCTGGCCATCCTCTGCTCTCCCTCTGGTGTTATATTCTCCCATCTTGTCTTGCTCTGCTGTCCCACTCACTCCCGGGTCTGTGACTAAGTCCTCCCCTTCCAAAATATTCAGTCTTGCCAGACCTGATGTCTGGCTGGCATCTCCAATGCTCTTGCCCACTTCCCAGTGGCTGCTAGGGGAACCCAGGCCCATCCTCTACACTGGGGTACAGCCCAGGGGCTCTGTAACAAGTAGCCAAGGTACTATCCTGCCTCTTGCTTCTGTTTCCGTCATTGGCTTCCCCCCTCTCTGGGTCTTCCAGCCTATCATCTCCCTCCATTCAGGGAGTGACTGCAGCCTTCTTCCCTACAACCTTTCCCGGTAGCAGCTGCTGTCTGTAGCCCACTAACTGTCTTTATGCAGGCTCCACCTTTTCGTGCACAGGTGATCCTGTTCTTCTAACTAGGACTTTTCTCTGTTTTAAATCTACTAGGTTAATTGGCTCATCTGGCTTCCATTAACCCCATCACAGATACCAAAATCCTTCTGCACAAATGGTCTCAGACAGTCTTCTCTAGCACGGCCCTGATAGTGCTACTTCCCCAGTGGCAAGTAGGAGAACCTGGGCCCACCCACTACTCTGGTTTCCAATCCAGGAACTCTATATCTGGCAGCCATACTGTTGCTCCTTCCTTGGACTCATTCCTACACCTTCTGGTTCTTCCTCCACCCCATCTCTGGGTGTACCAGCTCAAACTCCCTCCTCACAGTGAGTAACTGTAGACTACTGAACCCCTAGCCTCAAACACACATCCCTACTGCCAGGGACTGACTGTAGCCCCATCTCTGTTGCCAGCTTCTTGGATTTATAAGCCTAACCTAGCTCCTTCCCCAGCTGAACTTCAACAGCAAATTAGACTTTAGCAAGCCCTGGTTTTCCTCCAGGTGCAGCCTGTAGGTTAATAGGCTTAATTTACCCCTTCAGGCCTTGTGTGGGTAGACACTCCATCAAAGGTGGTTAGTCCAAATTCATTATAAGGGGGTATAAAGCTATTGCAAAGTTGCTGTAACTTGTCTTCACTATGTGCAATGAGCACTGCATCATCAGCGAAAAGAAGCAGGTGTTTGACTTTGCCTTTTGCTGTTAGACATGCACTGCTGAAGAGTTTTACATCTGATCTTATACAGAGATGGTACATGCTCAGTGCTAGATGACAAAGCAGCAAAGAGAAGGATATACTGAAGAGCATAGGTGCCAGAACACATCCCTGTTTCACACCACTGTGAATTTCAAAACTGTCAGATTAATCATTGTAACACTGGACTGTACCCTTCATGGCATCATGAAAGCATTGACTCTGACTGAGGAGGACTGAGTGTGTGTGACATACCAGGGTACAATCCAGACTAACCTATAGTCGTGTCACCCTTACCCTGTAACCCAGGATGCCCTTCACAATGCCTTGCTGCTGTAGGCTCCAGCCTGGACTGCTCACAAACAGCCTCCCACATGTAAGTCACTCCCCACTGTGTCTCTTTGTGGGTGCTGCAGCCAGCTGGCCACATCTTGGCTCTTACAGCCTTAAAAATTACCCCAAAACACTCCCAGTCAAAGATTTTCCCTCAGTAACATATGTCCTGTATTGCCCAGTCCTCTCCTGGACAGGACACATATATTAAGCCATTCCTTTAAGGGAATAATATGCACACAACAACTTGTTACCCCAGATGGAGTTAAGCAGACACTTCAACTTGAACACACTGGATTAGATAAAAAATAAGACAAATTAACTACAAAGATTTTCAGTGAGTAAAAATAATGATGCAAAAAAGTCAGGAATGGTCACAAGAAAAATAAAAATTCTTACCTGTGACTAACTATATTAGATTCAAAGCAAAATTTTCTCACCACATGCTTTCAGCAGTCTTACTGACTGAACTCTTTGGGTCAGGAACCCTCCCCCCAGAGTCCAACAGCTGTGTCCTTTGTCTCTTCAGGTGCAGTGAATGTGATGGGCAGAGAGAGAGAAGGGAGGTGCATTGGGCTATTTGTCCCTCCTTTTTATTTCAGTTCCCGTCTTGAAAATCATTTCCAGATGAAACCCAGGAGACAACAAGTCTAAATAGAAGGATATTCCCTACTATTTTTTTTTCACCTGCTTGATGACTGTTTACTTCCTAAATGGAAATTAAGGCAAGCACACATTCCTTCCTTCAAGACAGATCTGACTTCTGCCTGGGCAGGGCTGTAAGGTTTGGAACTTGTGTTAATAACATCATACAGCGGAATCTTAACTTCACATACAACCTGGCCACACACATTTTACCAGGACAGTACTGACCAGCAAATTATGAGTTTTCAAATGAAACCTTACAGGGCATACTTTGTACAAAGATTATTACAATAGTGTGTAAGGTGTGAATACAGTATGTATTCCCTCACCAGGGGCAACCAATTCTTTCTAGAAATTGGAAAAGGTCCTTTTGCTTGAGCTGCCACTGCTGCTGGAAGCGGCTGGTGCAGCTGGCCCCTGAGCTTCCCCAGCTGTTGGGGTGGTCCTACGGTCAGCTGCACCAGCACTGCAAAATTCATACAAGCCGTGACTTTCATGACCTCCATGAATGATTCGCAGCCTTAATTATCAATGATGATTTTATATTTTCTTCCTGGTCATTGATGAAAATGTTAAACTGTGTAGTGCCAAGAACTGATCCCTGCAGGACTCCTCTAGGAACATACTCACTTCATTATGATTCCCCAGTTACAATTATATTTTGAGACCTATCAGTTAGCCAGCATTTAATCCATTTAATGTGTGCCAGGTTAATTTTATATCCTTCTAGTTTTTAAATCAAAATGTCATTTGGTACCAAGTCAAATGACTTACGGAAGTCTAAATTACGCACCACTAGTCCCTTTATCAACCAAACATGTAATCTCATCAAAAGATATCAAGTTAGCATGACAGGATCTATTCTCCATAAACCAATGTTGCTTGGCATTAATTCTTTATTAATAGAGTCCTGTATCAACAATTTCATTATCTTGCCCGACTGACAATCCTGTAATTAATTGGGTCATCCCATTTACTCTTTAAATATTTGCACATTAGTTTTCTACCAGTCTTCTGGAACTTCCTCAGTGTTCCAAGACTTGTTGAAAATCAACATTAATGGTCCAGTGACCTCCGCAAGTAGGCAACACAGCGGGTGGGGGGGAGGGGATGCAGGATCTAGTGGTTTTTCTCCCCCCCCCCGCCCCCCCGATGTTACTGGGGATGGGTGGGGGGCAGGAAGCTGCACAGCGATCTCTCACCTCTGTGCAGCCAGTGGCCTGTGCTCCCCAATGCCATGCTGGAGCCTCCACATTTATTTGACCAATAAAACTTCAGAATTTTAAAACTGTGTGCACAGAATTTTATTTTTTGGTGCAGAATGCCTTCAGGAGTAGCTTATGTCAATGATGGTGTCTCCATTAAGAGATTTGTGTGGGGCAGTCTTTTTCTGGCTGAAAGACATATGGCTTTCATGATGCCATCCTACACATCTTAGATTTCTTAGATTGAGTTGATATGATTGAGCATATTGCCTTACTGTTTGTTGCAATGCACTCTTGGCCACTCTGAGGTTAGCACATCTCTGGAGAGGGGTTTGTGTTTTGTTTCAGTAACTGGCAGCATTTCTTTAGAGTATTCTGCAAACCAAGTCTTTATTTTATATAGTCTTTTAACCAAAAGATAAGGTTGCAGCTACATGGCTATTTATTCTGAGTGTGTTCTATGCTGCATTAGCCTTCAGGGGAAATGGAATAATTGAAATAGCTTTCCTGAGGTTCCTAGTGATTTGGAGACCCTTCCTTGGCCTTTTAATGTTAATGCAAGGGAAACAGCTGTGTTTGGTATGATGAAATTTCCATGTGAACACCTTATTTTCCTTATGCGCTGTGAAAACTGATTATGGTGAACATCCTGTAGGTGTGACACATCCAGTTGGAGCCAGTGGTAATAATGCACAGTCCTTGGAGGCTCCAGAGCTCCTGTAGTCTTTGGCCATTATCATTCAGTTTAACCAGTCCATGATGGTCAATGCATAGCAGCCTCATCTCATAGTCTGAGCCATCTCTAGCATTGAAATATCTCCACCGAGTTGCTTAACTGGTGGTAGTTCACTGATGATGCTGTGGAGCTGCTGACAGAACCGTCCTTTTCTCCAGAGATGGTGGAAAATGTTTAGGAATATGTACTTATGCTAGTAAAGCCACCTATACTAGATATTCATAGTGACATGTTACATTCTGATGCTGTACTTGGACATGTGACCATGGGTACTAATGAGTTTTTTTGACTGCAAAATGTTTGCAGCAGTCTTGTTGCTTGTTCTGTGCCAGAAAAAAGGTGTATACTGCATCTCATGTAGAGTACCTATGTCAGCTAGTCTGGTTTCAAAGAGAGTGGCCATGTTGACGTCAATGATGTCAGGCTTTCCAGGGTCACTGACCTCTAGATCACTTGATATACTAGTGCACATTGTTCTCACATTCCAAAAGGATGTCTGAAGAGGGAAACCATTGTTCCTGAACCTTCAGGGTGTATGCCTAGGCAGAAAAAAAAATAAGGAGGCAGAGGTTCACCTTAGGATCATAGCCCCCTCTTGGCCATACCGACTCGGCCCAAAGACTTGGAGACATTTGGAAGCCAGCACAGCTGCAGGAGATGCAGACTGGCTGAACTGAATTGCAATGCCAACCACCTGCCATTTTCTTTGCAGTGGATTTGGCTCAGGGTTTTCTTCTATAGTTTTTGTTCAGCTAAAAATTAGTTGCAAGGGTTATGAACTTGACCCTTCATATGTTCATTTTCAGACTGAATATTAACAAGAATCAAGGCTTGTGTAATAAAGCAGAATCCGCTTTCTAATAGCTCCATCTTCAACACCCAACTGAATCCACGTGATCTAAAGATTAATATTGAACAGTAATTAATGGAAATGAATGGTGTGGTATTTTTCTAGAAAAAATTGTATTGTTGCCTCTTTCTGACACTCTTATACAAGCTAAAACAAACTTTTTCATCTAAAAATCAGAGACAAAATATAAAGGCATGATAAAGTTGGTTAGGAAATATCCATATTATATGTGTAGCCTACTTGTGTAATTTTGCTTTTCTCTCAAACTACAAATAATAATGATTTATTATAGCAAGGGATGTCTTGCAACACAATTACCCTAAAATTTATAAGCATGTAGGGAGTTACAAAAATTAGGAATCTGCTACAATATTTGGAGTAACAATGTACATTGCCCTCATGTGAGGGAAGGCTTGGTCTTTGTGACAGATCATGTCCTTGATTCTTCCACGCACACCACAATGGCCAATACCAGAATAACATGAAGGCATATGGAGGAAAACAATGGGCCTGATTCTCCACTGCCTTCACCTCATTGTCATTTAGTCTTGTATACAGTGAGTGCAACTAGTATATAAAACTGCAGTGTCTCTCCTCAGCACCATGGACTACCACAAGCAAATCAACCTGACCACCTCTTGTTACACCGCCTTCCCAAAGACTACTTCATTGTGCTCAGTGGCCTGGGTACATCATATCTAATGGATCACCAACATGTTGGGATGAGGTTTGTGGTCAACAATTCCACTCCACAGGCACAAAAGAAATTTCTACCAGGAGTGCAGGAGACAGAGCTTTCTCAGGGGTCAGGATGGGACTGTGCAGACCTCACCATCTTCTGCTCCTAGTGCAAGGTGAATGTCTTCAACCTTGATGTCTTGAACATAAACACATTTCAAATTAAAATAAAGTCAAAACCTATTTAATAAAACACTACACTACACACCCAATTCTCCCTTTGGGGAAAGGATGAGACAAAGAATGATCCACGTGTGACACAGGTTAGTCACACTGATGCAGTATTGGAAAGCACACAGATACTACAGTCCTGAAGACAATACAAGAACCTATATAGAAAATGAAAGTGCAAATCACTAACAATTCTGAATGGTAGCATTTTATATTTTGCACAGGTATAAATGACTACATAACCAAGACTGTGGAGAAATAGGTCCTACATCAAATTAAAAAAGAACATTGACAGTCGACATTTGATCCCTCCATACTGAGAAAGGAAACAGTTAAAACAATAAATAAATAAAATAAAACAAAACATCAAGACAAAGCCAATGAAGCATAAATGCTAGATTTCTCAGTTGCAGTGGCTAAGGGTTAGTAGTGGTAATCTTTCATGGTAGAGTCCATATAGAGAGTTAAAATTATTTCTTTCTCCTCCCTACTTCATGACTGGCAGCCTAGAAGTTGGCTGCTTTTCCTGTTCTCAAAAAGAATCTCTCTCTGTTTCTGGAAGAAACAGTCTTGTGCCCATCTTTTTCAAACATTAAAACTAGTTTCCATAATCAGTTTTTCCATGGAGCAATACACTGTTTTCTATGACACCAGGAAATATTTTAAACTTTCATCCTGCACTTGTAGTCCAGATATTTATCTTAGAGTCTACACTGGAGTGTGGCCACTTTATACTATGCTGCCAGAGCAAGCCACACTAGACATGTAACCAGCTGTGGGTGAATCACCCTCCTATTCTGGTTCCTCCAGTAGCACAGTGACTCTATTACACACCACCTGGTGCTGACATAAAGACCATGGTTAGAGTAAAACAGAATGTGGCTGGGGCTGCCATATCTGTCTCTGAAGGCCACTGGCAGTCAGCATAATTTAAGGTCAGAAGGGACCATCATGATCATTTAGTCCTACCTCCTGCATATTGCAGGCCAAAGAACCTGACCGTCCGCAGGCATGGCTGCCCACAGCTCCCAGGGTCTCTGCCAGTCTGACCAATGGGAAAATTCCTTCCTGACCCCCAATAGGGCGATCAGATAGATCCTGAGCATGTGGGCAAGATCCACCAGCCAGACACCGGGGAAAGAGTATTCTGTGGTAGCTCAGAGCCCTCTCCATCTAGTGTCCCATCACCAGCCATTGGGGATATTTGCTGCTATGTGCCATTGGAGGCAGTCTCATCATACCATCCTCTCCACAAACTTATCAAGCTCAGTCTTGAAGCCAGTTAGGTTTTTTGGCCCTCCCCCGCCCCGCCCCCACTCCCCCCCACACACACACACACTTCCCCTTGGAAGGCTGTTCCAGAACTTCACTCCTCTGATGGTTAGAAACCTTTGTCTAATTTCAAGAGTAAACTTCTTGATGGCAAGTTTATCTCCATATGTTCTTCTGTCCACACTGGTGCCTAATTTAAATAACTCCTCTCCCTCCCTGGTATTATCCCTCTAAAGGATTAATTTATAATGGAGACCAAAATTATATACAGGCTGGCCAGAATTAGGGAAACACAAGTGAGTTTTACACTTCTTTAATTCCTTCCTTCTGTGTGATATGCTCATTGCCCCAACCCCAAGCATCTAGCCCTTTACATAAGAAACCATATTCTGCAAATCATTAATTTTTGAATTATAGACATGTATTTTAGGTCATACAGAACCAAACCAAGGCTGAAGAGGGCCAAAAACCAGTCTTGAATATTAAGTAATTTTTAGGAGGAGGTTGTCATGGGGCTGATGATTTTATACGTAAAGAGGCCACATGTTGGTATACAACAACTCAAGGCACGATAACATCTTCCCTTTTTCTTGCTGTGCATAATATATGGATCCAACAAAAGCAAAACCAGTGTCAAACACGTTTATTAATATAAAATCAGAAAACTATAAGTGTCTGTGCAGCAATTTTATGCCCCACCTCACTCTTTCCAAATATTTAGTGGTCAGCTTCATTAGTTCATATTTTCTTCCTTTAGATCAATGTGGTTGTAGGCTAAGTAGTGATTATACCAGATTTTGTAAAATAACTTGCAGTTCTGACCGTAAGGGTGTTTAAAAAAGCTAGATGATCTAATTCTCTCTGCCAGTAGGTGGAGCTGTCATGTAATATGCTGTCTTTTTTCTTTTTCTTTTTTTTTTTTAAACATTCTTTTTTTTTCTCTCCACCCCCATCAGTACACCTCCCTCCCCCATCGGTTTGCTGATAGATGTTTGGGACCATAGAGAATCTCATAACAGGAAGCTAGGGCAGAGGAGACAGAATACTGCAGAGGTTTCTTTGTAGGGTTTTTTTTTTTTCTTTCTTTCAGTGAGGCTAATATAAATATAAGAGTTACAAGCTTCTTTGCTGAGGGACCTGAACAACTGCAACAGAAGGAGCGTGATCATCTACAAGTGTATGGATATATCTTATGCTATGATTTGTAATTATCTTTTTATCAGGTAAGATAATAGAATATTTCATTAAAGGTATCATGCAATATATCTCAGCCCATTTATGCCAATGTTCTTCTCTGATGCTGCCACACCTAGTCTGCAATTAATATTAGATGCAACAAGAGGAACAGAGAATACAAAGCCATCTTTTCAGCTGGATAACATTTTCATACTGTTTTTATGCTAAAATCACATCTGGGTCTAATAACAAATTATTTTGGTATCCTTTGGGTTTCACTGGCCTTATATTCTTTAGAATCCAGGTATATTTTGTAATTTTGTTTAGAATCAATTCTTATTTTTTGTATTTGCATCACAGTGGTAGTATTTTGTTGTTGCTGCTGCTGTTGTCATCTATAAGTGTTATATTTCTCCACCGAATGTTATATTGATGCTTTATGCAAAATGCAAATTGGAGTGAAATGTTAAAGCATATTAACAAGACTATGAGATTGCCGAGCTTTATGTTGCAGGGGTGTGCTGCTTCTCTATACCATCTTCAGACAGAGGCTTTGCTTTATATCCTAAATTCCTTCTCTTAAAAGGTATTGGAGATTTGTTGGGTTTTTATCCCCCTAAAATAAATAAATAAATAAATAAACTATCCTTTCCCGTATTGAAGACAGAATGGAAGATACTTATAATTAAATACAATTTTACACCATTGCAGACTTCACATAAGACATGTAATGTGAATTGTTTTATATTCAATGGCTACATTTTTATTTTAAAAATTCCATTCTGTATCGTTTGAGGCACAAACATGATTTTTTCCCTTTATTTTTAATCACATATCACGGACTGTGAGATTCAGCAGAATGACTCAGGGGGTGGAGAGCTCATGCAGCTCCATGACTTGTCTCTTCAATTCTTGTTTTTTATTTTTCCTTACCTTTTCCTGACTACAAAAAGATTTCTTTAGCCAGGGAAAGCACTGGAGAAAAGCACTGGCTTACACAGCCAGAGATCAGAAGAAGGGCTTGGAAGCGTAAGTGTGAGAAATGAGAGGGTCTGATTAATTTAAAAATACCTTGCTTCCTTTCATAGGGAGGGAAATAGAAAAGCCATTATTCAAGCTTTCCTGTGCCTGTATTGAGGTAGATTTTGTCCTCAGTTATCAAAGCAGGAAGAATTTACCAATAGGGATTTGTGGGCTAGAAGCAACCTTGGCCTACCAAGATTCTCCAACATATATGAAATGTAAAGTGGTTTCACACATGCCCTTCCTCTCAGTGCATGTTGATTTACTGCTTGTGTTTTCCTGAGCACAGCTGGCGTGTGTGTGTGTGTGTGTTTGTGTATTGATGGGCTACTGTAGTGGATAGAGGGAAATTACTCTGTATTCATGAGGTGGTAAGGGTTCCTCCCTTCTTGGCCAGGAATTGGGGAGCAGGTGAAAGCATTGTACCTAGCTGAGCTGCGATTTCCTTCAGTGATGAATGTATTATAATAAAATAGATTTGGTTTCTATTAAGGATGGTGGCCCCTTGTGCCTACAGGCCCTAATTAAGGTACTTAAGCATGTGCCTAACTTTAAGCATGTGAATAATTCTGAATCAATGGGATTACTCACATGCTTAAACTTAGGCACATGCTTAAGTATCTTGCTAAATTGGAGCCACAGTATTTTTTTGAACTCAGTGTTATTAAATGGAATTTACCTAGCAGGACAGATGGATCTGTGGCTACCTGAGGTTTGATCTTTCAATGAAAATTCCGGTTGTGAACCTTCAGGGCAAATCCTGGCTCCAAAGCCGTTCACATTCTGAGAAGCTGGCTGTTCACATTAGACATCCATGATGGCTGTGAGAAATGAAATCATAGCCATAGAGGATCAAAGCAGTAGTCTAGCATCCTCTCTGCCAGTGGCGAGTACCAAGTGTTTCAGAAGAAGGTTCAAGGTGTAGTGCACAGTTATGAAATGAGATGACCATAGGGGAAGTTTTCTCCCAACCCCCACCAGATAGTGGTTGACTTCTGCTGAGAAGCGTGAGGACTTATATCCCTTACAAAGTATTCCTAGCAAATGTAGTTCTGGACGTTCTCATTAGTCACAGAAATGTCTAGTTCTCCCCATCACAGAAAAACTAATCTGCAGCTGCTGCTGCAGCCTCAGAACTGCAGGACTGTCTGTGGCACCTGCCCCTGCACTAGAGGTTTTGACCAGTGGACCTGCATTAGGGACAGATCCACAGATCACAAGTCTTCCCTGCCCCTGCCCAACCCCTGAAACCTCTGCCTAGGGGTATTGAGAGCACTCCCTTATTAAAAAAGAAAACTACAGTGTCTGCATGAATGATCCAAAATGCTACAGTATGGAAGGGTATGGACTGCTACCATGGAATACCATACTCACTTCATATAAAGGTTGCAATCACTAGATACTACAGCAATAAGAGCCATAGGAAAGTCCATGCTGAAACACAATTCTGTATTAAGTACAGGTATTGGAGTGTATTCAGTAAATAAGGCCCGAAGCCGCACATTAAATGAGGCGGATAAAAAAAAGTATTGAATAACAACCTTCCCCTCTACCCTATTCCTGTCTACCTCTGCTTCTGTTGTCTCCCAGCCTGCATCTGTTCCCTTTTGCCTATTTCCTTCACAGCCTGTCATTGTCCCCTGATTCTTTTGAATCGGGCCGCTTCCTCCTTGTCCTCTGTGCTGTCTAGGTGTCAGCAATAGGAGAATTCACAATGCGGGAGAGACAATATTTCTGCTTTCAGTTCTATGCTAAGTGTCACATCTATCCCTGGCAGCCAGGAAGAGCAATTGGGATGAAAGTGCTGCTCAGCCCTGATGGAATAGGCTGGAACATATTCACTGCAGATGAAATCTTTGGAAATATTTACTGAAAGTCTCTATCAAGCCTCTACTGAGCATGTGTAAAAAATGTTGTAGAGGCTTATGACCTGGCCAAACTCAAGTGGATTTTCAAAGGGACAGCAAAACGCACTTCTCTGACCACAGAACACCCCCTGCAAAATATCATGTTGCTGCTCCAAAGTATAGAGGCACTAGAGCTTCCCAGTGAACTAATTTTAAGAATTATTTTAACACTGCAGCATTGCCAACTCCAAGCATTCAAAAATCATTACTCAGGCCTCAAATCATTGGCTTAAAAATCATTATGCTTTTTGAAATATTAATTCTTTTAGGGTTCCTGTTATTTGCCTTTTGATTTTTGAACCTGTAGGTTATACTTGGATGATGTTCACAAGCTTTTCTTCACAGCCATGAAGACTAGAAATTTACTTTTTCAAAAAATGTGAAAGCTGAAATTGTCATGTAATTATGTGATTCCAGGAGCTTAAGTTGAAAGAAAGAACAATAAATACCACTGTAGACGCCTGACAAAATCATGAGAGTTGGCAATATTGCATTGCCCCCTCAAAAATATTTTTCTCTAACATTATTTTCAGAAATGGTGAACCATTTTTAATGAAAATTTCCAAAGTATTTCAGCCTGAAGCAGGTACCAAGCATGAAAAATTTAATCTCCAACAGTTAAAATTTGGCAAAGTTATATGGAATTAAAAACAGAGTCTTATAATGAAACGTGTTTGGCAGCCTTAATTATAGGTATTTGTCAGCTCCACCCACTTACCAAAAATTTAAAAATGAAATTTTGAAAAAAGATTTCAGAAATGCCTGTCACAGTTTAAGTATCTCCATTCAGTTAATCTATCCTTTATGAAACTTTGGTAGGTTTTTCTATAATGTCTATCACCCTTGTTTCTGAGTTCTTAATGGAGAGTCTTAGTGAAAACAGACAGTTGACTGATTTTATCAGCACATGCAAAGTACAAATGAGAGGACTGACTTTCCCCAGAAAGTACTGGAAATCAAAGTTTCTAAGTTGTTTTAAGTATGTGTATATGTGTGTATATATATGGAATTGACTTTAGCAACAGGTTAGAAACATTTAGATTTTCTGTACATTCTAATCAGAAGGCTGATTCTGCCACTCCTGTTGCAGATCATCACGCTGTCATGGTGACATCTTCAAAGCCGATTGATTTTTTAACTTTCTTATATTTAAGACAAACAATGTTTTAGTGATTTTATCTTGGTTGTGATAGGAAGGATAAACTGAAATTCAAATTATATTGCAGGTGTTAGTTAGTTATTTGGTTAATGATAGCTAAGGTTAAGATTCTGCCCTACATTCTGGTGGTGTATTGAAGGGCAGTATGGAGGAGCCTGAGGCTAGAGACCTCAGGAAGAATTCTCCAGTGAGCTCCTGGGATATGCACACTGGAGAGGTAACTCTGTAATCCTTGGAGTGGGTACAGTATACTCCATGCTACATTGACATGTGCTGGTGATCTCCATGTTTAAGATAGCAGACTGGAGACCTAACTGTGCCTCCAGCCAGATAACAGTATCCCCTCAAGCCAACGAGCACTGGCCAATACTGAAGCTGCACTCCACTTCTGGGACTTAATCTTGTGAAATGCTGAGTATCTTGCAGGACTGAGCCTTCAGTGTGAGGCAGAGATATCTGTGCTGTCTGTGTGTACGCACGTACTGTATATAAGAGGATCCCTATACCATTTCTTTTGGCCCCCCTCAGTCCAATTCCACAATGGTGAGCAGGATTTGACGCTTAGTGACGAATACAAATGCCTCATTCTGAAACTAAGGGTCTGACACAAACTGTCAAAAGCAAATAAAATCTGCCCTAAACTCACCTCTTTGTACTTGGTAAGATCACAGACCAAAAGGTATTCTGATTGCAAGTACCTACACACAATGGGGTAAAGTAAGGACAGAGTGGCTTTATTTTTGCTTTTTTAACCCCAGAGAGGTAATGACCAGTGTTCTCTGTTCCTATCTGTTTTTTAGAGTTTAATTGTTTGTGATACTCTTTTCGAAGTCTGAAATTAAAATCTTATTTCCTAGCCATTTTGTATGTGCCCCTATAATGGAAATATTATGCTCCCATAAACTCAAGCATATCCCTGGGGCAGAGGTGCACATGGGTCCCAAAGAGGCTGGAGCAGCTGTCACAGGGCCTGGAACTGGGCTGGGAGCAGGGGTTGGGATGCATAGGGGCTGGAATGGTCTCAGGAGCAAGTAGGAAACCCCAGGAGCCAGTCTTGAGCAGGCTACCCCTGCTCTCAGTACCCCACCGACTCTCAGTACCTCCCTTTGCTCCCTCTCCTACCCACTCCCATTTGCAGGGAGCTTCTGCCCACCCCCATTCCCTGGCACTTAACACAGAAGAATTGACTGAGGCCAATTGTGACTGGGCCTCCAGGTCCTACCATAATATAAATAACAATAATACTACTACAACACTGAGAACGTAATCTGAAGACAGTGGGGTGGCACAGGATTAGTTGAGGGCCTACCGTAATTTGAAATGGAAAGTATCCAGCTTTACTGGTAGAGGCCAGGGTGAGTTTTCAGGGGCGGCAGGTAGAAAAAATAATTCTTTATTGTAAACAGAGCAAATTTGATAGGAAAACAGTAATAAATGGAACCTCAAAGTCACTTTTTAATAAAATCACACTTTAACTAGTTAGGAGACTTAGCATTTGTGGATTTTCAGGACATCCACGTACAACAGTTACAGAAAATATCCAACATTTATCCTCCCAGATGAATTTTTTCCAATACAGAACTTTTCAGTGTAACATTTAAAGTGCTCCAAGGGCATACACAACATTTGTGACTGTAATAAGATCTTACTTGTACTTTTCCCAACTGTATATTTTATTAATTAGATGATTTCTGATTACCTGAAGCAAAGCCTTGGTTCTCTAAGCCAAAGTGAAGGCTGGTCAGCAATGATACAGTGACAATCTGTTACTCTACTTCACCAGTAGGCATCAGAAAAAATAATTAAATATGAGAGCTTGCTTGAAGGCATAAAGATGATGATCTCTAATTCTGTGTGGAAGAGTTGGATGCAAATTGAGGCTTATATCTTGCTCCTTGGGTTGGCAGAGGGTGGGAACATACCCAAACTTGGGGGAGGGGCTATTGTGCCTTTCTCAGCGAAGTTCTCTCTTGCAAATTAAAGAGTAGCAGTTCACACATTCTCAAGAGAATCACATCCTGTCCTTTTTGAGAAAGATGGTGGATGTGATGCAGAAACTTGAGGATGCTAGTATGAAAAACATGGGAGAGATGGGGAGGTATTTAGGGCTCTGACAGATACTGAATATTTCACGCAGAAACCATGATAAAAGAGAAAGAAAAGAATGGATAATAAATAGGGTGGGAATCAAAGGAAAAGAGAGACAAAATAGGATCAGAATATGGAAAAGGAAATATAAAAGGTGAGAGTAATCCAGTGCAGGGGAGTATGAGAGGGAGGAAGAAGTGTAATAACGTGTAAAAACTGTAAAACATTAGGAAGAACAGAAATTCAGTTGATAAGACAGGAAAGGGTGATAAGAGGGCTGTGTTAACAAAATATTAAAAGCTCTATTTGGTTTATAGCTACAGTTGAACGTTGTTGGTAGTGCAGGGATGTGTTGCTCCTGGCATTGGTGCACTGCAGGGCAGCACAGTGCCTCCAGGAGATGTTGTGAAAGAGGGAAGATAGGGGAATGTGTTTTCCATCTTAAAAGGGACAGTTTTGCTGCTAGTTCGGAGGAGAGTGAGCCATCCCTCCGGGGAGGCTTCTTGCCTCCACTCCCTTGCTTTGCACAGGGTTAGGCACAACTGAGCAAAATGGAACGCCAAAAGAAAGGAAATTCACAGTTAAGATGCAAAGGCCAGATTCTCAGCAAGTATAAATTGACATTACTACATTGAAGTCAACAGATCTAGCCCCAAATCACCAAGTCACAGTGGGTGCAATTGCACTTTAGTTTGGACTAGATTTTGGCAGATGATTCTGAACAGTCAATTTCCTTTAACTTGTGGGTTTAAAGTGATACTTTAATGGTTGACAGACTACCAATTTAATTCCCTTAATTTTTTAATTTTTTTTAGTCCCTATGAAACTGAACAAAATACTAGCCTGTCCAAAATTAGGGCTGCAATGGTGGAAAAATTCCAGCTCCCATGTTTTGTTTGGTGGCCCCCTAAGGGTGCTACTGTAGGTGTGTTAATATCATGCCACTCTTCAACAGTCCATTCCTGTTCCATTTTTAAGCTTGAGATGACAAGAATCCTGATCTGTTAGCACTTGGAAAAAGAGTTCTTGTTAATTTCAATAACCTGCGAATTTATATATTAATATGTTCAAAAGTATTTAAAATGTATAATGTATTAAATCTTAGTTTTAAAATGTAAAAGCAGCTAAGCACACAATCTAAAGCTGACTGGGAATTTATTCACATAGTAGGACTCACAGACCTCAATCAGACAGCACAGCTATAACTCCTGTTTACAGCAGACTCATGCCCCTTTGGATAACATTTTGCTACCCCTAAGTTCTAGCTAGTTTTCTCCGTGGAATAGTGATAATCGCCTTTCTGCCCTCCCTCAGCCACCTATGTCTGCCGTATGCACTTTGTCCCTTAGGATAACTTGAGCTATAAACATGTTTTATGCTGCTCACAATGCTCCCAATTAATCGCTCTCTATTATAAAGTTTTAAGTCATCCCAGAAATGTATAACGCAAGTGGAAGCTGAGCCTGGCCAGCTGTTGCAATTTTTTTAAAATGGCATTTCTATTTAATTGTGGGCCAATTAACTACTCAATTTTCTTTCAGATAAAAAACCCAAACACAATAGGGAGCTGCTTAATGCTTCTTAATGCTGTGCATCTTACTGATCTTTTCATTACCCAGTGAAACAAACATGCTGGTCAAGTCACAAGGGAGCACTGCTGAAACCTGCTTTTCCAAGGGAGCAAAATAGTCTGTTGTGATGCCACAGCTCCAGGTTCTCTCAGTATAGCAGCCTGCCCAACGTAGGGAAACGTGAAATGATCAAACAGCTCTGGCCTACACAGATCACTGGGCTGGCCATTCAGCACCAGGGGCTGTTTCCACGCTGTTTGGCCTAATCTGTTATTTTAGATGAAAAATTAGAAACAATTTAGAAAAAGTAGAGAATTTTGAGCCTGTATTCTGTCTCACAAAATGACATTGTGAAATGTTCACTTGACAGGCCTGATCACACTAATGTAGAGGTGCTCATGGTTTAGTAGTTTGCCATTGTAAAAAATTATTGCCATAAGAAGCAGTATATCAGGAATTCCTGAGTTCTGATCCTAGCTCTGCCATTGTGGGTCTTTGGGCCAATTATACACCTTCTGTGTGGTTCCATTTCCTGCTCTTTAAAATGCGGGTAATGATACCAAGCAATGAGTTTTGAGAATTAACTGGCTAGTGTTTAATAAAGAGCTTTAGAGACAAAGTGTTATATAAATATTACACACACAAAAACTACATTAAAAGAAAAAGTTAGGAAATGCCAGAATTAAACTTGCCTATGTAACCTCAATCAGGCACCCAGGAAATGAGGAAAACATAATTAATGACCACCTCTGAAAAGTTTGGTTTAAGTTAGTAACCTACAGCACATAGGAATTCTGTGGCAGAAGCAGGAAGAGAATCCAGTTCTCCAGACAACGTGCATCTGCTTTAATCATGAGAACCTCCTTTCTCTTCCTGCAATCCCCTGCATCATTCCCAGCAAACTTTCTAACTTCTGCAACAAATGAGGTAAGGGTCCTACAGACAATACCTTGATTCATTTCCAGAGCAGATCCGTCCCATACATACATGTGTCTAGTTTCTTAGGTTTTTAAAAAAGCAAACTGAAAGAACAGAAATTCCATTATGTGGCATCATATTGACACCCACATGGGTCATCAGCAGAGTTGGAAGCTTTGGCTTCACTGCACAGATCTCTGACATTTGAGCTATCTGAATAACTGATAACAGTAGTAGGTTATCATCCTCTATGTGGACCAGCAGTGAAAGGGGATGAGACACTTTACCAATGGGTTTCAGATATTTGCTGACAGCAGAGGAATGGTGCGAGTCAGAAATCATGGGTTCCATTCCAGGTTCTGGAGGAGAGTGTGCTCTAATAAGTACAGACTCTTCTGCCTGCTCCAACTAACCTGGCCCCTTCAGCCCCATTCCCTCCAATCTGTGCCCTTTCTCCCAGTCCTAGTCTTCCTCACTGAAGCCCACTGTCAGTCCCAATCTCCTTACTCAGCCAGTCCCAGTCCCAGTGCGTCCGTCCCCCGCTCCTCATCTGATCTGCTTCTTTTTCTACTGCAGCTATGTTCCCCATCTCCTGTGTCTCCCAGTCCCAATCTCCTCCCTGCCTTGGCTCTTTATCCCAATTTCTTTGCCCTGTCAGTCCCAGTCTTCCCTTCTGGCTCCTCATCTGATCTCCATCTCCCCGCACTCCTGCACTGCCTCCCATTCCCCCTCCACCCCTTGTTTCCCTTGCTTGCTCACAGTCTCCTTGCCTGGTCAGTCCAGCTCTTCTCTGAGGGCAGGCTGGGTGATCTAATGGTAAAATCTGTGAATCCTCCACTCCCTGCAGATCCCAGTCTCCTCCCACCGCAAACCCTGTCCCTATTTCCCTCCCCCCCTGCTAGTTTCCAATCCCAGTCGTGTGTCCTTATCCCCACACAGTCTCTTTGTTGCAATCTGATCCCCACTCCAGGTCTAGCCCTTGTCTCCTCTGCTTTTGAATCACACAGCTTCCTCTTCCATGCTCTGGGTGCCAGCAAGGGGGTGGAGGAGGGTCACTGAGAACAAAAGAGAGGAAGCCTTCTTGCTCTCAGTTCAGGTGCCCGTGCCCAGACCCAGAATGATGACCCACAGCAGCCCAGAGCTGCAATTACAGGAAAAATCCTGCTCAGCTCTGAGCTAGAGCATACTGGGTGCAGACAGCATCTTCAGAGTTTTTAACTGCGAAGTTCTAGCGTGTATATACTGAGCATGTGCAAACTGCAATTTGTTAAAGGCTTATAACTAAGCTTTTGTCTTAGATGAAGATTTTGTCATGGCTATTTTTAGGGTTCTCCAGGTTGCCACTGCCACTTGCGGTGGCAGGGAGCTGCGGGGGATACCCTGCCACCCGCAGCAGCCAGGAGCTATGCCCCACAATAACCGAGAGCTGTGTGTACCCCCACCGGGGTGGCCAGCCACTGTGGGGCGCCCCCTGCCCAGAAGCTCTGGGGTATCCCTGCCTCCCACAGTGTCTGGGAGCTGGGCGGCGGCGGCGGCAGGACCCTGCAGCTCCCAGCTGCCTTTGGGCTGAAATCATGGAGGTTTTTGGAAGTCTCAGATTCCGTGAATTCTGCGACCTCTGTGACAAAATCATAGCCTTACTTATAACTTGGTCTCATTTGGGCAAATTTTCATGGGTCTAGCAAAAGCCACTTCCTGACACAAAGGCTACAAGCGTGCCAAATTTCAAATCTCAGCTCCAGAGCCCAGCATGAGCAAAACAAATCTTTCCCTAGCCTCGTTCTCAGAAACAGCTGAACTGTTTTGGCTGAAATTTTCAAAAAATATTCAACCTGAATCAGTTATCCAGCATGGAAAATTTCAACCCAAACAGTTAAAGTTTGGCTACTCTATCCAGCTGAAATCCATGTCTTACAAGGGGAAGCATCTGGCAACTAATGATATGCAGAGCTACCAGCCCTGCTTATAATCAATAATATCACATAACATGAGTACAAATATCTAGCAGCTGGGCTGTGGACCCATCTGCACACTGAACTATGTGCTGCATCTTGCTGAGGGGCACTGTAGGAACTGCTACCCCTAAAAACTTTGTAAGACTACATACAAAGAAAGAAACCTCAAAAAATGTTTACAAATAAATACTGCCCTAATTTACCTTGCTGGAACTTAACTACCTGCATGACTATAGCCAGGTTGCTTCCACCTGCTAGAATCAGGAAATAGATATGATAACCAGCAAGTCCCTGATAAAAGACCAAATTTTTCCCTTCAGTAACATGAGCACACGGGACCAGGTTGAGCATACCTGGGCAGGGGGCATATAGGGGAACACAAGGCCCTCCACCTCTGCTTGCTCTTGAGCCCATGGAAGCCCCTTCTGCTGCAGCTCCATAGGGGCAGAGGTTCCACAGGTCATGGACTATGCAGGGCTGATAGGCAAAGAACTGGGAAACGTGACTTACGATATTCTGCCCTCTGAGCCTGACATATATCCCAGTGGGAGTTAATGTTACTCCAAGCAGAATTAACTCCTGCAGCATCCTTTCAGCAGCTGGTACTGTGCAGCTGCAAGGAACCTGTCAGTGGCAGCTTGGCTCCTGAGGGAAATTTTCATTTCGTGTCTATGAAAAGTCAGTTTCCTCCATGTAGGATGCTTGTGCTTTCCATATGTTCATTGAGTTCCTAACTCAACAGCAAGTGCTTCATGAGACCAATAAACTGTTAGAATTCTGTGCCTACAAGAAGCATTTTTCAAAGTGTAGCACTGTATTTACACAAGGATTCCTTTTTTACTTCGTAAATGTTTTAAAATTTGAGTTAAAATTAGCTCTCTCTCTCACACACACACACCCATACACACCCACACATATGCCCCCCTCACCCGCAACATGTCCTTGTCACTCACTAAAGTCCAATAGTCTCTTAAAGGAACACTTGAAATCAAGACAGTCCTTAAAAATTAATTACAAATATTTTTAGTATTGCACCTCCCTCAAGTCCCCTTTCCCAGTTTCTCTAGTTTTACAGTTACATTCTTCTGTTTCTAAAAATGCCTTTCTATCCCACATTGTGGTTTAAAGACCACACAAGCAATAAGGGATACTAAGTGATGAGAGGGGAAACAGTTTAAATGAGGATATGCTTAGTGCTGTCAAATGCACGAAGTGAACGAACTGAAAAATGTGAAACATTTTATTCTCTAAGCTCTTTCAATTATAGTTAAGGCTCCGTTTTAGCCATGGGTATTTTTAGTAAAAGTCATAGACAGGTCACAGGCAGTAAACAAAAATTCACGGCCTGTGACCTGTCCATGACTTTTACTATATACCCCTAACTAAAACGTGGGCGGGAGGAACAGGTGCTCGGGGGGCGGGGGGGGCAGAGGTGCTGTGGCTGCTGTGCTGGGGGAGGTGGCCTGGAACCCCGTTGGTGCTGGGGGGGAGAATTGGCGGGGCTGGTAGGTAGGGTGACCAGATGTCCCGATTTTATAGGGATAGTCCCGATATTTGGGTCTTTTTCTTATATAGGCTCCTATTACCCCCCGCCCCCCCCCCCCCACCCCGGTCCCAATTTTTCACACTTGCTGCCTGGTCACCCTACTGGCAGGCCTCCTACCCGGCTCAGCATGTCCCTGCAGCTTCTAAACAGCAGAGGAGCCAGAGGGCTCTGCCTACTGCTCCTGCCACAAGCGCCGGCTGCGCAGCTCCCATTGGCCAGGAACCACAGCCAATGGGAGCTGCAGGGGCGGGGCCTGCCAGCAGTGCGTGAAGCCTGCCACCTAGGAGCTGCAGGGCCATGCCAGTGGGAGCCAGGGAGCCTCCAACCTGAGGTAAGTGGCCCCCCACACCTCCCAACCCCAACCCCTGAGCCAGCAGTGGCCACTACAGAAGTCAAGGAAAGTCATAGAATCCGTGACTTCTGTGACAGACTTGCAGGCTTAATTATAGTTATTTAAGGTGTTACTTGTTAAAATGGGGTAAAACCTTTGACAAAATTAATTTTTAAATTGATGGTGTCCCTTCAACTCTCTTCACAATGGGATAAATCCAACTTGAATAGCTAGTCCATTCATTGGGAGAACGAGTGATCGGTAGAAATCCTGCCCACACTCCACAGCTACAGAGACAGTATGTAGCAGTTACTGCAGCCGAATAGTCCCCACAATGGGAGGACTGAATATCAATGATACAGCATCTGCTGTGGTTCAACTCCTATGGGCTCCTGCAGGGTTTGGCCATCCTTGTACCATTTTCCTAATGATGACCCACCCCTTTGCACAGCAGAACTGCCGTATTTTCACAGCCTCCATGGCCCTACTCAGGGGCTGACTCTGCCCCTCTCGGATTTACTCCTTTATTTTGAATACTTAGTAGCTGCTATTTTCCTTTAGTTCTGTTTCTTCCCCTTGATTTTGGTTAGTTTCTGTTGAAGCAGGGGGAGGAGGTTTTTCCTTTTGAAAAACCTTCTGCCTGGAGAATGGTTTTAATTCTAAAGTTTCCTCAATTTTATGGTGGCTGTGGAAAATCCCCCGTTTCCTCCTCCCTCTCATGCTGCTCATCTACTGCCAGGTCACAACTCTCCTGCTGCAGCTTCCAGGACCAGTTGCTAGGCAACCTTTTTCCACTCCCTTTTCTATGCAGCCTGGCTGTCACAGGGCCCCTTTCTCAGAGCAGGCGTAAAGAAACAGAACCGCCATTGCAAATCCACTTGTTTTAATAGGGGAGTAGTTCTCCTTACATTTTCTTCTAGACAACTTCTCATCTATCATCCTCAGTTCAATTACCACCAAACTGTCCATTTCCTTCTGTTAGTCCCATACTCAGATATCATGAATGGAAATGATATACTGGACAGATGGAGTTGGTGCTGTACCTGAGACCATTCAGAAATGGCAGCGAATGCAGCAATCCACTTGCATAGTGATGCTTTGCAACAGCGCTTTACACTTGTGTTCTATGAGCTGCACTTGCTTCTAGCTGATTTTAAGTGTATTTTAAGGTGTTAGGTTTGACATTTAATCCCTTAAATGTTTTGTGTCCTGGTAACCAGCCTCCCTTACCATCTGATATAACAACAGTTACTATCAGCTATAACACATGTCTAAAATCCTCTGGTTTAAAAGAAAGGTTTCTTGCAGCAGGTCATTTTGAGTGAGGGGTCCTGACTCTCAAACTTACCTCCCACACATGTTTAAAAAGACCAAAATTGGCCTGCAGGATCTTTAATGCTAGTGATGATGTATGAGCGAGGGAGAATATAGATTCACTTTCAGATCCCACATTAAGCTTGCATATATTATATTACACTTATTAAAAATAATCGTAGAGGAGTTTTTAAACTAAGGGGCAGGGGAGGGAAGAGGTACAGAGGAGCACATGATTCAGACAGACACATCCCTTAGCAGAGGATTTATTAAAAGGATACTCTATATCCTAGTAAAAAGGAGAGGATAGAAGTTGATAAAGTACAGAAGTTGATAAAGAACTGAAGGGAACTAGTCAAATGAAAGAGAGTACCATTCAATTACATCCCAGGAAAGCAAACAACTAAATATTGACAAATTTTATAAGTGCTTGTATACAAATGCAAGAAGTCTAAATTCTAAGATGAGAAAACTTGAGTGCCTGGTATTAAATGAGGATATTGATATAACAGGTATTACAGAATCTTGGTGGAATGAGGAATATCAATGGGACATGGTATTACCAGGGTACAAAATATATAAGAATGACAGAGTAGGTCGTGCTGGTGGGGGAGTGGCAGTAATGTGAAAGAAGGCATAAGGACAGATGTAATAAAATCTTCAATGAATCAAACAGTATCATAGAATCACTATGGATAGAAATTCCATACTTGAATAATAAGAATATAGCAGTAGGAATATATTACCGACCACCTGACCAGGATGGTGATGATTGTGAAATGTTCAGTTTGATTAGAGAACTACAAAAATAGAAAACCCAATAAAAATGGGGAATTTCAACTATCCCCATATTGACTGGCAACATGTCGTCTCAGGATGGGATGCAGAGTTAAAATTTCTAGGTGCCATTAATGACTGCTTCTTGGAGCAGCTAGTGCTGGAACCCACAAGGAAAGAGGCAATTCTTGATTTTGTACGTTATGGTGCACAGGATCTCATCCAAGAGGTGTACAGTTGAACCACTCAGGAATGATGACCATAATGTAATTAAATTGAACACCCTTGTAGGGGGAAAAATACCAATGAAATTCACCACAATACCATTTAACTTCAAAAAGGGGAACTACACAAAAACGAGGAGACGGGTTAAACACAAATTAAAAAGAACAGTCACAGGAGTGAAATACCTGCAAGCTGCATGGAAACCTTTTAAAAACATAATAGAGGTTCAAACTACATGTATACCGAAAATAATAATTAAAAAAACCAGTAAGAGAACAAAAACAATGCCGCCATGACAAAACAGAGTAAAAGAGGGGGTTAGAGACAAAAAGACATCTTTGAAAAATTGGAAATCTGATTCTATGGAGGAAAACAGACAGGAACATAAACTCTGTCAAGTCAAGTTAGGTAGGTTAAAAAAAGAATTTGAAGAGCTACTAGCAAAAGACACAAACTAACAGCAAAAAAAAATGTTTAAGGACACCTGAATCAGGAAGCCTTTCAAACAATCAGTGGGGCCGCTGGACAATAGAGGTGCTAAAGGAGCACTCAAGGAAAACAAGGTGATGCACAAAAGCTAAATTAATTCTTTGCATTGGCTTTCCCTGCAGAGGATGTGAGGAAGATTCCCACACCTGAAACATTCTTTTTAACCATTCTTTCTCTTCCAAATCTGAGGAACTGACCTAGATTGAGGTTTCAGTAGATTTGGTTTTGGAACAAATGGATAAATTAAACAGTAATAAGTCACCAGGACCAGATGGTATTCACCCAAGAGTTCTGAAGAAACTCAAATTGCAGAAAATGAAATTGCAGAACTGCTAACTGTGGTATGTAACCTATTGCTTAAATCAGTCTCTCTACCAGATGACTGGTAGATAGCTAATGTGATGCCGATTTTTGAAAAAGGCTGAAGAGGCTATCCTTGCAATTACAGACCTGTGAGCCTAACTTCAGTACCAGGCAAACTGGTGGAAACTATAGTAAAGAACAGAATTATCAGATACATAGATGGACATGATATGTCAAGGAAGAGCCAACACGGCTTTTGTAAAGGGAAATCATGAGGGAGTCAACAAATGAGGATAAGGGTGATCCAAAGGATATAGTGTACTTGAACTTTCAGAAAGCCTTTGTCAAGGTCCCTCACCAAAGGCTCTTAAGCAAAGTAGGCAGTCATGGGATAAGAGACAATGTCTTCTCGTGGATCAGTAACTGGTTAAAAAGATAGGAAACAGGGTAGAAATAAATGGTAAGTTTTCACAGTGGAGAGGGGTAAAAAGCAGGGTTCCCCAAGGATCTGTACTGGGACCTATGCTGTTCAACATATTCATAAATGATTTAGAAGAATGTGTAAACAGTGAGGTACAAATTTTGCAGATAATAAAAAATTACTCAAGACAGTTAAGTCAAAAGCTGACTGAAGAGTTACAAAGAGATCTCATAAAACTGGGTGACTGGGCAAGAAAATGGCAGATGAAATTTAATGTAGATGAATGCGAAGTAAAGTACATTGGAAAACATAATCCCAACTATATATACAAAATGATGGGGCATAAGTTAGCTGTTACCACTCAAGAAAGAGATGTTGGAGTCATTATGGATAGTTCTTTGAAAACACCTGTTCAGTGTGCAGTGGCAGTCAAAAAAGCTAACAGAATGTTAGGAATCATTAGAAAAGGGATAGGTAATAAGACAGTAAATATCATAATGCCTCTATCTAAATCCATAGTACACCCACAACTTGAATACTGCATGTAGTTTTGGTTGCCCCATCTCAAAGAAGATATCAGAATTGAAAAAAAAGTACAGAGAAAAAAAGTGATTAGGAATATGGAACAGCTTCCGTATGAGGAGAGATTTAAAAGACTGGGACTGTCCATCTTAGAAAAGAGATGACTAAGCAGGGGATATGATAGCGGTTATTTACTCCTTCACATAATACAAGAACCAGGGGTAACCCAATGAAATTAATAGGCATTAGGAATTAAAACAAACATAAGTAAGTACCTCTTCACACAATGTAGAGTCAAGCTGTGGAACTGGTTGCCTCGGGATGTTGTGAAGGCCAGAAGTATAACTGGGTTCAGGAAAGAATTAGATAAGTTAATGGAGGACAGAGATATCAATGGCTATTAGCCAAGATGATCGGATGCAATCCCATGCTCCAGGGGTCCCTAAACCACTGACTGCCAGAAGCTGGGACTGGATGACGGGATGGATCACTTGATACATTGCGCTGTTCTGTTCATTTGCTCTGAAGCATCTGGCACGGGCCACAGTCAGAAGACAGAATATTGCGCTAGATGGACCGTTGGTCTGACCAGTATGTCCATTCTTATGTTCATAGTATAATTTTACTTGTAAACTGAGCAGTAGTGATCTAAAAATCAGTGTGACATAAAAAATGTGTAACTACACAACATCACAGTCACTTTTCAGACCAGAACTATGATTAATGTTAGTTGCCCAGAACCACTGATTGGGTGTTACAATGATATTAAAATCTTATATCTGCATAATACCCTTGTTCCCAAAAGATAAAAATTATTCACGGTGGAATTTCTTGTAACTGTGCTATAGTTAAGACTGATATGGGGCTTCAATCCTAAATACCTTCATATGTTTATAACAGTAATGTTTAAATAAGCATTCAGGAGTCAGGTTTGGCAGGAGAGAAGTCACATCACATTTTATTAACTGCACAAGGACTCAGCATAGCCTCACTCTGCTCAGGCTATGCAGAAACCAAAGGATTTTTGTAGCCGTGCTGACTCACCTCCTACCGGTCATGCTGGGAATTTGCTCTCTTGGACCACCAGGGCACCTTTTAGTAGCAGTGTCTCACTCACCATTAATTCCACTTCCTCCACCATCTCGACCCATGTGACTCCCGGACTTCAGTCCTTCCACTTGCCTCAGCGGCCAACTGCAATCTCTAGTCTTGCCCCTGGCTTCAGGGCCAAAATGCAGTCTGGATTTAGGCCACTCTCCTCATTGGCAAGTAGGGGGAAAGAGTGTGGGGGGGGGCAAGGACCTTATAGCTGGTAGACACTTACTGCCCCTCCTCCTATTCACATTGCCTACTTTCCCTGGGCCACTTCCCCCAGCCCTAGCACCTTCCCTGCCCTCGCTTTAGGGCCTCAGTCTAGTCATCATCAGCCAAGAGTTTCCCTATTGCTCCATTGCCGTGCCGTGCCGTGCCGTGCCGTGCCGTGCCCCGCCCCGCCCCTTGGCAGACAGTCCTTCCCCCTTGCCCTCCAGGGAGGCTTGCCTTTTGCTCACCTGAGCAGCCCTTTATATATATGAGCTGCTCCAGTAAGCCTTCTCCTGATTGGCTCTCCCAGTGAGCCCTTTCCTGATTGGCGGGATTCTGTGCAGCCTCTGTTTGTTTACTGACTTTGAACTAAAGATAAATAGAATTGTTGACAGAAAAAGACGGTTTCTTATGTAAATGATAAAAGTGAGGGTGCCAGATATACAAGATAAAGGATAACCAGAGATGAGACAGTACTTGTTATAATATGGCTGTTGTAGTAATACACTTTTATCAGTTTATTCCACTTGGTCTGCCTTTCCTCAAATAGTTTAGTCTTTAAACTCATACAGATTTTACCTTTGTTTTTTCTGGTTCTTTTCACCACATTGTTTTAGACACTTGTTTCTGTAACCATAATAGTGAAATACACTCATCTGATGCAAGAATTCATAACAGGCATCTAGCCTTGTTTAATTTCAGTAAATTGGGTTATTTTCTTAATGCTATAGTAACAGGAACCTGGCATACATAGCGCTAAAATAACTCTTGCAATTGAGGCCATTAAACTTTCCTTACAGGGTAATTTGGTATTTTCCTTACTTAGTAAAGTCCTCCACCTAGCCTAGAGTTGGCCATATGCCACCTGCTCCTGCTGGAGGCCACCTGCCTGGCATAAAGGATACTTAGAGGGCCAATGGTGATCCTGGTCCCCTTAGGGACCATTGCACCCAATGTAACAGCAATCCCGAGGCTGTTGTAACTCATGCCACGGGCTGACCTGATCCCTGGCTTTCCTCAAAAAATAGCTTCCCAGCTTCCAACTTCCCTCCCTTAGGCAGGGATGCCAAGTGTTATGCATTCTCTCATACAGTGCACTGCTGGGATCTCATGCATGCAGTGGGGCTACAGGGACTGAACAGAATTTTTCCTGCAATTATTCTTCCTGGCCACAGTGGATCACTGTGGAGCCAGATGCTGGCGATGAAGGCAGAGCAACTCTGTCCTTTACTGTCTGTTCCATCTGCTCCTTAGCTGGCAGCATGGAAGAGAAGGAGAAGACAACAGGTTGCGTGGGCAACACCCGGGAGAGGGGGGATGAGAGAGGCCAAAGGGAGTAAAGTGAAGCTGTGACAGAATGTGCTGGGAGCCTGTTTCAGGCCTGACCTTATCCCCCACAACCCACCAAGGCTCTCCCACCCCAGGCCAGCACACCCTGAGGTGAGAACAGAACATGGAAGTTTGTGCGTAGAATTAGACACCCATAATATGGTCATAATCCCATTTGCAGGTGGCCTGTGACAAGTCTCCAACCCTTTGTTTGTTCGTGTTCCAGACTCATGACCCCCCTCTGATCTCACCCTCCAACCACGTTTGACAAGCTTGCAATCTATCTCCCATCTTCCTCAAAACTTTGTCAGAAGCATAAACCCCCCAGAGGTTCACCCCGTTCCTTCAATTCCTCCTCTTTTCTGGGCTGTCCTGTGAACCACCTGTAATGTGACAAACCTGTAATACCAGCCGCACCTAGTTTCTGAATGCAATACATGCTCGTCACAGTATGTAAAGGAAGAGATTGTAGCACTTCCTTAAGGTGTCAGTGCATTTGACTGAATATCTAACATACGAAGGGAACATAATTAAAAACTCTCATTCCTTCTTCTTCTTTTTTGATTTTTTTTCTCTTTTAAGAATGAGGAATGAGAAAATTAAGTAAAAAAACAAACTGTCAATGCAAGATTAAGGTTGAGAATTTAAACACACAAAACTCAGGCATTTTGAAGATTAAGGTTTTTAGAGTAACATTAACATGCTGCATTGTAAATTATAGTAGGAACTGCAGTGACCCTACACTTTGGTTAAAGTTGCATAATTATTTTCATGCCATACCCTATTTCAGTTGCACGTAATTCTGTGGAGCTTTTACTTCTGGAATTGAAATTGGCCACACTTTCACTCTTCTTAAAGGCGAATGTTTGGAAAGTTTAAGTAAAAACTGTTCAGCCATTTTAAATATGAGAGAGTGTTAGAAATATATGTACTTTTCCCAATGTAAAAAAAATGACTATTTTTTAAAGAAACAGCTGAAGGTAAAAAACTGAAATTTGACATGGAAATAGACTTCATTGGGGAGAAGTTTCTTAATGTGTTCTGATAATATATGGTTTTGATTTGACCAAGTTTTGATCCTTTCAAAATCTCACACTATATATGTACAGTATATTTTGCTTAGAAAATGTTTCTAAGCTTTAAAAATGCCTGACTAATGAAGACTGTACTGCGTATGCGTGCGTGGGGTTAACTTAACTGTTTAATCAAAAGTGTACTGAAGGTATAAAAGGGCTATGAAGGGCATGCACATTGGGCCAGATTGTGATGCCCTCGCTTTGTTGAGCCATCAGTCAAACGTGAGTAAGAGGGGTTGCAATCTGGCTGTTTATAAAGTGTGCTGGTCAAAGCAAGTGGACACACAGGAACTGTTGGCTGAGACCCTGCAGGTAGATCTACTGCATATTTTGTAACGTTGTCAGGGGGAGCACCAGTGTGATGTTCCTTGTTAGCTACATGGCTTTTAAGATTTGAAAAAGAGGAACTCTCATGTAGACCTCCTAAGATATGGGAAATGGCTGTGCCATTCTACCCAAAAAGTTAGATAAATGAATTACATTTGCCAGTTTTCTGAAGCCATCTAAGCTTCAAAGTCCAGAAGAGTAAAATATTTTTTCTTAAAAAAAATAAAGACAGAAGAAATTCCATTTTAAACATAAGGTTTATTTTATACTTTACATATAAATGACTTTAATTGACTCTGTAAAGCATGCATAGTATAGTACATACTCTAGGATCCTTGAACATGCTTCATATTTGTATCTAATAATATAGAAAAAATTGTGTATGAGAAATACTACAGCACAGTGGTGGTAAGAATTACAGTTTATGTGCAACATGGTTGCTGTGCTCATAGGAACATTGATTTTGGAATTTGCTGAATTGTGCATTTAAATTCTCCACTTTTACATTTAATGGACGTAGTTATTTTTTAGCTGTCCCTGCGGGAAAAGCTGGTAAATTGTTTTTCTTGAGGGTTCATTAGCCAGGATTAATTTAGCTGGAGTGCCGAATGCTCCTAGGATGTCAGAAAAAGAATGACAGGGTTCTCTCAAATCTACCTTATCAGAGGGTGAAATTCACACCAGTGCAGAGCTCCTACACAAGGCTCTGAGCATCACTTATGCTCCACTTAAATTCTACCCCTTGTGTGGGCCCTCAGCACAGGGATGATTTTTTCTCTGAATAAGTAAAAGACAAAACACAAGTGATATTTATGGTCAAGAAGAAGCATTTTAAGGACATTTTCAGAAGTTTGCATGTGAAATGCCCACATTTTAGGGAGTGTGGGTAGATATCACTAGTGAGACAGATGTTCATGGAGTTCATCATTGGCTGCTCCTTTGACCTGGAGGCCTATGTTGAGACAGTGATCAAGACTGGCTACTATCTTATCATAACAACTTTTCATTCTCCATTAACATTTTGTGTGGTTTTACGTATACTTAAAAAATGTGTACATGTAGGTTATATTGTATTTTTTATTTGATTGAGGTCTACATTTGTTTGTTGCTGATCTTATCTATCTTAGGTATGGTTAATTATAAACTCAATCAAGATTTTAGGTGGCTATTACCATCTCCAGCTTCTCTGCAGAGTCAGCCCATTATTTTCAGATACAGCTCTTCCAGTGGTCATCCCTATCTTTGTCACATCCAGGCTGTACTAATGTATTCTACTCCCTATATAGTTCTTTGTAGTGCAGCATACATTGTGCTGTACTTGCTGCCCTCTTGTCCACTCCACAGTGCCCTTTCACTTCACTTCACACTTTGCCATTGTTTCTTTCTCTCTCTCTGTCTCCACTGCCCCTTTTTTAACCTATGCATGCAGATGTTAGAGCTTGGGTTGTGGTGCCATAGAATCTCAAATCCCTACGTTAGTACAATAAAAATCACACATCTCAACTTTTTTATGCAACTTTTGCAAATTAACTACTAATATAACATCCACACTTTTTAAAGTCTATTATCCAATCAGATTGTTTACTGCTATGAGTATTCCCCACTGATTTTCTTGTCAACTGCAGGATCAAGGCTTTCGGTCATCTTCTTTCTAGTATTGCAAATGTCTTTTTTTCATCTTGCTTGCTATTTCTGTGTCCTTTTACTTGTCTCTCACTATTTTCTTCTTCTGGGTGTCGCTTGGTCCCTTTTTTCTTATATCTTCATTGTGTATATATCACTCCTTTCTGTACATGTGTGTTGTTTTGTTCTTCAGGATACAGGATGGCCTTTGCAGAGGGAGAATAGCATTCCTGCTTAGTTTTGTGGTGCTTATTATCTTACATTACAATAATGATGGAATCAGACTTCTTACCCGAACTGTGTGGATTAGGCAAGCTTTTGAGGTATTTGGGTTATTTGAGCTTTTATGTATACATATACATATCTATGTATTGTATGTATATAATCCACATGACATTAGACGCTATAGTAGAAATCTCATGACTTAAAGTATTTAATGTGTGATGTCTTTGAATTAAGCATATTAACTGTATTTATGGATAGTTACTATTTGAGTTGTACATTTGCATAGTTTAAATTATGTATTTAAAGAATAATTAAAGGTGTATTGGTGGGAAATTGTAGTCTAAAGCAAAGTGAAATAATCAAGACAGATACATTGTTATTTGTTGAGACCTAGAACACACAGGGCTGCTGCTGGGGGAATACTTAAAGCAATTGTCTTAAGCTTGGGGTGGTATGCCTCTACCACACCTGCACATCAACCCTTGCCTAGCTAGAGAGCTTCCCTGGTTCTGAGCACTGCTGTGCTGAACAATGACACAGCCTTGACCCCTCTGGGATTTTATTTTGTTACCTAATACTCTGATGATGAGATTGCACACAGTGCATGAGTTACTGCAGTGGCTCCCCTTGGGCTCTGGACCACAGTAAAAAATCACACAGCTATTTTTCTTCCACTCCTCCTCCTGAAACTCTGGACACCTTTCTCTCCTTTTCTCCTTACTACCTGAGTAAATGGCTCTTGCTAGAGCCTCTGTACCCTCTCCCCCAGAGTGGCATCTCTTCTGAATCTGGGGCTCTGTCTCATAATCCTCCTCCCCTAAAGCTGCAGCGTGGCTTCATGCTTCCCTCCCTCCTGACTCCATCTGTCAAGGCCACAGGAGTGGGCTTTTCCTGTGCCTCATGGTTTTCTTACTCCTCCCTTCTCCATTCCAGCCTCAAATTGCAGTGGTCCACTGTTCTTTGGGCTCCTCTTCACAACCCAAGAGAAAAGCGGTAGCTGCTGGATAATGAAATGGATATGGAGTGAAAGAACGAATGAATGAGTGCTTGAGAGAGAATGGATAAGAGTAAGTATGGGTGTAAAAAGTGAGTGATAGAACATAGTGGTGAAGAGATAAGGAAAGGATAGCTAGCCAGGTGAGTAAATGAAAAAAATAAATAAAAACAAAAATAGTTAAGAATAGAAAATCCAGAGAAAGCAGGAGAGAGAAAAGGAAAAGGAAATAAGGTAGCATTTGGAGTGGGGCCCAAAGGGGATTACTCAGTGGGCTGCCTCGGGGTCAAGTTTCTGAGGTTCCTGCTTCTGCATCTTGTTTTGGGCACTGTAAATCCTGGCTGCATAGCTGTGCATAGATTCAGTGCAGTACTGAGCTCCCATACCTGCCACCCTCTACCCGCAATTTGCACCCAACGGCTGCATTTCTCTGCTGCTTGTATTGAAAAGACATCAAATATATCTAATTAATTAGAAAAATTATGTATCCCTTACTTTCAATTAATCTAGACTACCATAGGTCTCAAGAACTGCCGTAGTTGCAGCCAGCCTGGGCAACACCCGTTTCTCTATCCCTCCTCTCTTTTGATCAGTGTAATTTTCGCACTTTTAATATCTGTGACCTCAGCATCAACAGGTGTTGCATGAGTTTAGAGAGTCATGGAGACTGGAAAGATTCTGTAAAAGCCAGAGTTTCAATCCAAAAGCCTCAGGTTAAGCAAGTAATTGAGTATCAAAAGTTTCTAGTTGAATTCTGCAGTTGGTTTCTTACAGAAATGTCTTGTGATCTTACAGAAATGTCTTGTGATCATATATGAATGCCATCTAATGGTTGTAACAATTACAGCAGCTAGTAGTCTCTTGCACAGGAAATGCCAGTTTTTACTTCAATAACCAGGATCCTTTAGCAGGAAGTTAGGTGTGGTCTGTTGAAGGAGAATTAAAAAGAAAAAAGAAAAAGGCATGATGGAATTTTAGCTACATTCTTCATGATGTCGTTCCAAATCCACACAGGTGCAAGGTTCTATACTGGTAATGCATTTTTAAATTGTAACCTATACTGTTTAGAGAGGATTCTGTCTTTTTCTATCATTAACAATAAAATCTGTAAGGATTCTGCAGTAGGACCACTTTCATTTTCATAATTAACCCTTCTGCTGCCACCAAACTATACATGTGTTCCAACAGCAATTTTCTCCAAAACATCCATGGCAGGATGCACCAGGTGAATTTGACTGCAGTAGGAGAGCATGTTTCACAGATGTACCTGCAGAAGTTGCAGCATGGCTGTGTGTGTGTTTTGGAGGAGATGGGTATGAGTATGGTGAGGACGGAAGAATGGAGAATTAGACATGGTGTTAGCTTCTATTCAGATAGCTCTGAAAACATGAAGTTGCTGCAGCTGTGGTGGAGTCGGAAAAGTCTATGTGTACTTAGTAGGGAAATGAAAAAACAGATTGTGCAGGAAAATTCAGGTTGTCACATCATTTTAAGTTGATAATTGCTTTTCTGGTATATCATCTGGCACTGAAGCTGTTAATCTTGATTTACATTTGCAGTTTTATTACATGGATAATATAATTTCCCCATTCAGATAAAAAATCTTGGGAAAATTATCAAATGCACAGATTACATTCATTATTTCAGATCATAGTATCTCTGCATTGGAAATATTTTCCATTTGTCATTTTCGGCAGAAGTATAAGGTGGCTTTAAAAGAAGATGGTTCTGTTCTCAGTTCTGAAGATTACGCAAAATATACACAATTTAAAGATAGCAACAGATAATAAAGGGTCTAAGACTGTTTCGTAGCGAAGACCAATTTGGATTTATCACAGAAATTCTTTCAGCACATGATATGTTACCAGAAAGGGGATTTGCGTTCAGGTACTTAAGCCTGGTTCCTTGCTCCCTAATCTGTGAAGCCAACATGCTTGTCCCTGAAAAGAGGGAGCACCTCACACTCTATCAAGCATCCTTCTGGCTGATGCTTTCAGTGTCAATGATGGGATACTGAGGAAGCCACACCTCCTCACAGAGGGAGGGTTGGTCTGACATAAGACCTTTCATGGTGGTAGTGTTAAAAGGGCAATTGTGCTGGATGCTCCCACCACCCGACACCACATAATAAACACTCTTTTAACTGTTAATTTATTTCAGTGAGTGTGCGGGAAAACATCCTTTTATACTACCCAGTAACTATCTCATTCATTAGAATGGTCACAACATTTTTCGGGGAGAAAGAAAAGAAACAATTTTTCTATTTACTTTTAAAATTAGTTTATACACTCTCTATAGCTGCCAATTCATCACTTTTCATAAGCAATAAATTAATTTTAAACTACAATTTTAAAGGTTTGTTATTTTTCCAGACATCTAAAAGAGACCAAATGAAAAGTTAAATGCCCTATCTTGAAAGAAAAACGAATGAATGGATCAATTTCACAACACCTCATTCTCATATAAGTATCCTATTTAATAAATTGCCCTACAGACAGTGATACGAAGGTATATCAATTTAAATTGCTTGTGTGGTGGTAGTCTAATATTTTTCTGTGTTTTTATATTTTTAGCACTTTTTTATGTGAGAGGCTAAACGGTAATTAAGAGGTGCAGGATGAAAAGATGGCACAATCAGTGCTGGTACCACCAGGACCTGACAGCTTCCATTATTTCACGAGAGAGTCACTTGCAGCTATCGAACAACGTATTGCTGAAGAAAAAGCTAAGAAGTCTAAACAAGAACGTAAAGATGACGATGATGAAAATGGACCAAAACCAAACAGTGACCTGGAGGCAGGAAAGACACTGCCATTTATTTACGGCGACATACCTCCAGGAATGGTGTCTGAGCCCTTGGAGGATCTGGACCCATATTATATCAATAAAAAAGTGAGTGTTTCTTAAGACTGCAGTTAAGATGTTTCTGTTAGAGATTAAGAGTATTAAAATGATATAGACCCTCTGCAGGACTCCCTTTTTTCCACTACTTTGGGCCCAACCCAGATGTAGTGCTCCAATGGTTGACTTCTTTGGCACTGCATCCAGTAAAACATGTTTACAGGATCAGGCCCCTGGTTTATTCTGGCATTTCACTCTTATTGTATCTGTATGTGAAATTGTCATTTAAGGATGTCAGTGTTTTCATTATGAAACCCACTGAAAAGCTGCCTTGAATGGCCCTCTTGCTTGTTTTCTTCACTATTATGTGGAAAACTTAGGTTTTATTCCTGATCCATTCTCTCATTGCTTTGGGTTGTCGGGGCAAGGCGTTAGGCAGAGATAGTATACCAGTGTGCTCCTAATGCATTCCTCCTCACCCTGTAATCTACAGAGACATTGTATCTTCTTCCTAGATAGTTTGGGTGAAGGACTGTTAGTCTTTGAAGCATGTTCCTTATCCAGAATAAGGTTGCTGTAATAGAGGGCTCAAAGGAGAGCTTGCAGTCAAAGTGGTAGGAAAATATGGGAAGAGGTAGGGCTCCTTGCTGGAGTATTCATAACATAAAAAACTTCTTATTATACTCTTTAAAAATATGTTATTGAAATAGAAATATAGAAAGGTAAAATTTTTGCATAATCCTGTAATATGTCCCATTGGAGCCAGGCAGAGAAATACAGAAATACAAGGCCCTGTTTCCTCCAATGTCCCAGATCTTCAGGTTTCGGGCCGTGCACTGTACATACTCCAACAACAGAAAAACCCGCTCCATCATAGGATAAGCCAGAGTAAACTCTGCTAGCTGAAATTCATGGAATTTTCTGTCTTCAGGATTTTTTGCTGTATATGGAAATATATTCCCCTTGAGAATTAACTAGTACTCTCTAAAAACAAAAACAAAAAACCAATCACTATTAAGAGTCATACATTAACTGAGCAAACCAAGGAACTATATCAATCCCCATTAGCCATTTTCAGTTCTGAAACCATAGCAATATAATGATGAGATGAGCTTAAGACAGATAGAAAGAAGCCTTAAGAAGAAATATGTGTCTTTATTTGCTCAGTGTTGTGTTCTGAAAGTTCACATGTTGACAAACACTTCATGCTGTGGCTAAACTGAGAGTTATATCTGAAAATGAAGTTGTTTGATTTAGGATCATATTCTGCTTGCCTTACTCCAGTAACTAGTCCCGTTGAAGTCTGGGAGTAAGGCAAGCAGGATTTGGCGCCAGCTGCTAGGTTTTTTCCCCCCTCAGTTCTCCACTAAAAATGATGTAGGACTCACCGTTCGAGATCTGAAACTTATCTTCAAGATCATTATGCTTTAGACATCAGAAAAGTAATTATTGCTATTAATACTGAAAATGGGATAGCTGCCTCTTTCTAATTGCTAAAACAGTTTCACAATTGGCCATGGGATAGTGATGTTGCAGACCAGGTTATTTTTCTGAACTATGGTGGTTTAAATGCTTTACAAGTTTATGCATTATGATCAGAATTTTTTGTAAATTTTCACTGATTTTCCTTGAGTTTTGTACATTTAGGTCAGGCTCCATTTTCCTTTCATAAATGTGTGTCAGCAAGCTTGCATCACACAAATGATGGCTTCAATAAGAATTTGTCTGAGTAAGGGCAGTAGAAAGGGTGTGAGGAGCTCAGGATTTCAGCCAGAATTTCCTGAAATAAAGGGATGAAGTCCCAAGGGAAACAAGGAGAGAAGGGGTCAAAAATGTGGTGAAAAGCAAATGAAATTCCAAGTGTACTGAGGACCAAAAGAAAGCCTCATTAAGGACTAAAATATGGTTCTGGGAGTCAGCAGAGGGCTGGGGGTGAGAATCAGTGTGTCGTTTAAAAGTTGTAGCCTTCATTCTGGTGGAGGGAAGTACTATGCCTCCAGGGATACAGCAGCAGCACTTACTATACCTGTACATAAAGCATAGCATGACCTCCTCAAGTGCTGCCCTCCCATCCTAGCTGATGCAGTGGGGCCACTGGCGATACTACTGGTTTATGTCCCTTTCGACATGTCCAGTGCTGCCTGCAGTGCAAAGAAGTCTCTGTTACAGTCAAGGAGCACAGATATTCACAGTATGGCTTTCTCCTCCATCGGGAGGAAAGCAGCTCAAGCCTCTCCCACCTCTGAGCTTACCTGAGCAGAGACCGTCTTAGTTTGGCCCCATGTGTATGTGGAATATAAATGTTTCAGAGACTTAGGTGTATAAGGTGCGTTGAATAAAAGGTTGAGCCTTCTTGGCTTCTCTGGTTTTAAGAAAATATTTTCATTCAAAGCTGTTCCATTTATAAATGCCATTTTAACACAATCAAAATATATAACCTATTACTGAAGCTGTGGGCAGAGGGTAGGAATTGAAATACAAATCTTCACTGAATTCTGTGTGCTAATTAGGTAGCACAGATAAGCTTTTAAATCGTTAAAAATGAAAGGTAGAGGTATTCATGGCCAAAAAAGCCTCATGATAAATATAAAAAAGAATAAAAAATTTTAGTTCTACTTTTTTTGTGAAAAAAATTAACTTTGTGCATGAGAGGAAAATCTGAATATGCCATATCATGTCCATACAGTGCGTGGTTTTTAAAAACCTGAGGCCTCTTTTTCAAGGGCACTGAGTATCTTCCATTCCATTTATTTTGATGGGAGATAAGGTTTACAAAACACCTTTGAAAAATCAGGCCATCATTGTTTATCACTCCACCCCACCATTTCCTTATATGGATGACACCATACTGCAGATACCTGTTGTAGGGAATTCTGAAGTTTTAATGAATGTATAAAAATTATGTTTAGCATATCTTAATATGCATTATAAGATAGGCACCAGTACACAAATATCAAATGGTGTGTACACTTAGAGAACATTTTGTCCTCTGTCAAATAAGACATAGAATATTTGTATTTTCTAAATAATGCTGTTGAAATGTTTTCATACGATTCTACTTGTAGAAATTCAGTTGGAGGCTGTCTTGCATGTTAGGTGAACTAGACATGAAGTCATTGAGTCTGTAGAGGTGTAAATGAGAGCAGCATTCAGCTAATTGTAAAAAACGATGAAGCACAAGTGATGCTCAGTATGAGAGTCCACACTGTACATATTTTCTAAATACAATTTTTCATTTTGTTTTCTTTTTCAGACTTTTATAGTATTGAATAGAGGGAAGGCAATCTTCCGATTCAGTGCCACCTCTGCTGTGTACATGTTAACTCCCTTCAATCCTCTTAGAAAAATAGCTATTAAAATTTTGGTACATTCATATCCTTTTTCAAGTGGTTGGTTCAAAATATTAGTGAACAAAATGCTGCTTTTATTTTAGTATTTAAATCATCAGCTGGTAGGCCATCCCAGGACAGGTATGATCCACAATGCTCTTTCCATCCTCTTTCTTTCTCTCTTCTCTCTACCTCCCCTTTCTCTCGTTTCTGCTGCTGTTCTGGTGAGATCAGAAGCCAGAATCCTCTCCCTCTTCTTTTCTCCTTACCACACTTTCCTTATGTTTTCTCCTTCCATCTCCTGTATTACCCACTTATTTTACTTGCCCATTCCCCTCTCCAGTAATTTTTTTCACATGCTCCAGGTATGTTGCTTAAAATGCTTTACAATTCTTCAGTAACACTTTGCATTAAAAAAAATATAATCTTTGATCCCCAGTTTTAGCTTGCATGAACTGCTGCAGAAAATATTTCTCTACCCCTTTTCATTTTCTGATTGAGATCACAACTGTAGTAGAGTAGGTTAATAGGGTTCCTTGAAATTCTGAGTTTTATTATAAATTATCAGTCCTATATGTATTTTTATCATTATTTTGCTCCTTATAACCATTGCCATTTTATGTACTTGTATTTCTGGAGGTACTTTAATTTTAATCTTCAAGTAGCTCATGAGCATTCTGACTGGTGCACAGAGAAGCTCAAAAACTGAATGGTAGTAACCCGACATATGACTCTGTCTCTCTTCTACGATAGATATAAATCATATGAATCTAGGAGTAACTATGGATCTGATCCTGCAAACACTACCTTGAGTAGTGAGTGCCTTGACATCAGTGGCTCTACTCAGGGTAGTAAGCAAAGTGCTCAGTGTGTTTGCAAGATTGAACCTTATAGTGTTAAACTTGAGTCCTTCTATATCAGATGTTCTCAAACTGTGCTCTGTGAACCACCAGTGGTCTGCGAGCTCCATTCAGGTGGTCCGTGGATAGTTCCCTCTAAAGTGTGCACCTGGGCAGCTGCGCACAAGAGAACGAAGGGCCACCCACCTAATTAGTAGAGCCACACAGGCGTGCCTCCACTAATTAGGTGCCTGGACCCTGGAGAAGACGCATATGTAAGGTGAGGTGGTGGCCTTATGGGGATAGAGGGTAGGTGATAGGGGGCAGTGGGCCGCGAAGAGGGGGTGGAGGGAATTTGGGACATGCACAGCTGTGGCGGCCAGAGAAATAGGCAACTTTCCCCCAGCTCCAGGGCTGTGGCTGCCGGGGAGAGATGGCCTTCCTTCCCAGCTTCAGCTCTGTGACTGCTGTGGCAGCAGAGAGACCCCCCTTCTTCCCAGCCCGAGCTCGGGGGCTGCTGCGGTGGGGGAGAGAGAGCACATCCATCGCATTAGAAAGGTAAGACTACTGATATTAAAATGAGTTGTGTGCTTTTATTTGCAGAACAAAAAAATGTTAATTATTATAAAGTTTTTTTATATAGCACTTTTATCCAAAGCACTTTACAATAGTTAGCTAACAGTACAAACAACATTTGGAAAGGTCATTAAGTGGTCCACCGAGACACTCAGCAATTTTCAAGTGCTCCGCAAAAAAAAAGTTTGAGAACTACTGCTCTATATCATCAGAGCCCTGAAGTGTGTGCATAGTGTTACTCCCATTGTTTCTCAGAGTTGTGTTCTATATATATGGAGATGCTCACATGATTTTAAAAGGACATTCTTTAATTAAAGCTAACATGCAATTGGCATAACAAACCCAGTAACTTCAATAACTTTAATGTGTTCAATGCCCCATGTCAATTATTTTTAAATTACTGTAAGATCCCTCAATGTCTAGTTTTTGTACTCCCATTCCAGGTTGCAAGGTAACTAAATACGGTGCTGGTAATATCACGCCTTTCAACCCAGTATGGAATTCTCTTGGATCATGGAGCTGATCTTGGTGTGGGTAGTTGGGATCACACAGTATGAAAAAATGGGGTGGACACGTGTCTTACAGTGCGGGAAAGACATGTTCCTGTTATTTCTCCATTCTGCTCTGATGGTCAGACACTTCTCAGAAGCAACAATACAGTAGGGGCATGCAACTTTTAGGAGGCATTTCTATAAAAACCATTTGTAAGCCCTGTGCAATATATCAATGTATAAAATTCTTAAAATACATGATTTTAGATTAGTTGAAAAACTCTTCAGAGTTGCTTCCCCTTGTCTTCTGCTCCTTTCAGATTTGAATTTCTGTGGTATCATAGCAAACAGTATTCTGAGAAGAAGGGATCTTTCAAATATTGCAAATTAGCAGAAAGATTTGGAAGGGGTGCTATGTGCTGCCTTGGCATGATGGTTCGGAGGGCAGAGATATTAAATATTGCAAGAAGAAAGTACACTAGAGATTGTGATTTTTGTAGTTGCTATTCTATTCTATTCTATTCTATTCTATTCTATTCTTTATTTTGTTATTTTTATTGAAAAGCCTTGTAAAACCTTTAATATAGGGGGGAAACTTTAAAATAAAGGTACTTACTGACCTCTTCACACACTCTTCAGTCTCCGTGTTTTAAACAGATTTCCCTAGTGGTTGTGATCTTACCAGCGGATTGCATACTAAGACATCACACAGAACGGAAGCCAATGTTATATATTATTTGTAGGAAAGTGAAACTATAGACTAGTTACCTAAATGCAACATGTCCTCCTTATCCTAATGGTTTGATGCAGTCATGTGCATGTTTGTAATAACTCTTTCAAGGTTTGCTTTAAAACAATATACCATGCACACTGCTCCTCTGTCCCCTTGGATATTTATATTTTTACAGTTTTCTGTTGCTAAGCAAACCACAGACAAGGGCATTATTATGCATTTTATTTCTACATTTATAATTTGATTTTAAGGAAAGTGGGTGGAATGATGGGCTCAATGACATCAGAATTATAGTTGGAGTTATAACACTGTGAGAAAACCTGGATTTGTGCTGGAAATGGCCCACCTTGATTATCATACACATTTTAAAGAGAGTGTTCACTTTGGATGGGCTATTACCAGCAGGAGAGTGAGTTTGTGTGTGGGGAGGGGCGGAGGGTGAGAAAACCTGGATTTGTGCTGGAAATGGCCCAACTTGATGATCACTTTAGATAAGCCATTACCAGCAGGAGAGTGGGGTGGGAGGAGGTATTGTTTCATGGTCTCTGTGTATATAATGTCTTCTGCAGTTTCCACAGTATGCATCTGATGAAGTGAGCTGTAGCTCACGAAAGCTCATGCTCAAATAAATTGGTTAGTCTCTAAGGTGCCACAAGTACTCCTTTTCTTTTTGCGAATACAGACTAACACGGCTGTTACTCTGAAACTGTCAGGATAGAACTTCTGTCGTTCTCATCATTAAATAGTTATGTGATAGTAACATAGCTGAGATTCTTTTGTGGCTGCTTGGTAAGTGGAATTTTAGCTAAATGAATTTAAAAAGTTAATTATTTTGCAAAAAGCTTCAATTCTCATACTGAGATTAATGTTTTAACTCAATGCTCTAAGACAAAGTGGTTTTGCATGAATGGGTTAATAGCCATTATTATTTTATGATGATTAGATAAGAGGAACTGATTGTACCCTTAGTATCCATGCACAGAATGGAAATCTCATGCAGAACATGTGGTGGTCAGTTGCCTCTGGGACAGCATTGCTCATCTTTCTCTAAACTCAGCAGAAGGCTCTCTGTGAGTCTGGCAATTTGTTGGTGGGGGGAGAGGGATTGGGGCCTGGAGGAGAGTGCATGAGGCTTGTGACTTGGCAGAGCTTCTCTCCAGCTTGCAAGTATTCACTGTCACACCCAGTCTCCTTTAAGTAGGTTTATCATCTATACAAAATCAAACAAACAAACAAAACCACTCCCTGAGCTCAGCCTTCGTTGTAGGGTTCCACAGCTTTCCCTCCCAGGGGCCTTTGGTAACCCTGCTTCTTCCAGCTTCCCAGTCCTGGCCAGCTTCCTTCTTAGCCAGTCCTTATTCAGCCAGCTCTGTTACTCTTCTGCAACAGCAGCTCCAATGCTTCCCGGACACCTGGCCCCTTGCTCCCAGGACCCCACCACAGGAGTTGGTTCTGCTCCTAGCCCTAGACACAGTCTATCCCACCCATCTCTCTCCTTCTTCTTGTCCTCCAACAGTATTTTGTTGCTCCAGGTATAGCCCTGTCCCCTTCAATTGGCCTGAGTTGCCCACCTGTTCTCGCACAGGCTAGCTCGGCCTGGTCTATTCACAGGGACCAGCTATCCTGTGACAGGGCTGGAGTAGAGAAGGAGGGGTAATTTAGAAGCTAGAACTTAAGCTTCTGCCTTGGAAGAAGGAAATGTATTGTTGGAAACCTCACTTCTTATCAAAAGATTGCAGAGGAAACTCCATGAGGGGAACATCATAGTGTTTGCTGTGCCTTATGTTGGTATTCCTGAGCAGGAGTACCCTCTGCACCTATGTTTTAGTAATAGGCCACAAGCTAAAGCAGTTCTCAAAGTCTCTAAAATACAAATGTTCTTAACATTTTGTAGGTTTTGGTGCCACCGTGTGGCCATTTTATATATCATATGTCTGTATGTTTTTCATTTTGGTGTACTTTAATGTTTATTGGACAATGGTGGGTTTTATCTCTCCTGATAGTGAATGGGTTAAATCCAGAGCAACTCCATCAAAGTTAATGTAGTGATTTTGGATTTGCTTCAGTGTTTACTCTGGATCAGAATTAGTGAGAACAGAATTTGGTCCAAAATCTTTTAAACATTATAATCAAAGCCAAATATAGCACAAGCCGGTGTCATTCAGGCTTCCCCCTGAAGTATGGGACAAATTTCTCTGTGTTCTCTTCCAATGTCTTATAGGCCTGCATTGCAACATATGTAATATTCAGGCCCTGAACAGGGACAGCAAAATGTGCCAAATTATGTTGTGGTTTTGTGAAGCATAGCAATATTGGGAAGAAACTATAAATTTAGCTGTTTGACACTAATGAGCTAAATCAGATTTGTGTACGTATCTTCAGACTTGAAAGATTGTTGCATTATCCCATTGCACTACAGTCCACCCCTTCTCAAGTCACTCTTTTTTATTAAAAAATCATCTATCATCTCTTTCTAAAACTTCAATTTTCTTTATGTCAGACTTTTTTATTTCAATGGCTGATTATTCTCTTTTAACTGTAAAGCAACAACTAAGAAAATTCTGAGATATTTAGGGCTTTTGCCTTGAGCATCAACAGAGTAGTGAAGGGATTAATAGCTCCTGATCATGAAAATTTGCTTAAATGTTGATCTTCATGTGATACTCTTTTTATGATGAGATTTTTCTGATGTATGTTCCTTGACTATAATCTACATTGTTCAGCATGCTTATTATGTGCACTATTTTGACCAAC